>NW_016157185.1:213150-490386 GCF_001687245.7 Rhagoletis zephyria
ATTCGAAAGTGTTTGAATAAAGAATAAAAATTTATTCATCATTCGAAAATGTTTGAATAAAGAATAAAAATTTATTCGTCATTCAAAATTATAAAAATTATGAATAAAATTTTATTTTTTATTTGAATAAAAATTCATTCAAAAACGCCCATCCCTGGTACATATGTCACCGCATAACTTTGGACCACGCCAACCGATTTCGATAATTCTATTTGCATCGGAAAGGTAACGTCTCAGAGGTGGTCCCATACTAATCTGGTTAAGATCCGATTATTGAATCATGAAATATATATATATATATTTTTTAAGTCGGTTTTTGTTTGCTAAAAATTACTTGTTTCCTACTAAGTTTGATTAAACGCGATGATATGTACATACATGGCGTATGAGTAACATTATTTTCTGCTCATATTTCATAAAAAAATAATAAATAATTTAATTTAAAAAGCAATTACGGGAAAGTGATTTGTCACAGCGTGGTACTTCCCCTGCCCCTTTCTCTTTTCGTGTTCGATTCTAAATTAAAGGTAAAGGGTGCGAAAATTTTGTGTTCGTTTCTTAAAATGTCAGACTGTTTTAAGGCAAAAAAGCACATTCTCTGCCCAGTGAAGCTTTGTCAGCGGAGATGGTCGCCCTGAAAATCAGATGTCTGTTTAAAATGACAATATTATGAAATGCGTGAGCTAGGCAAGGACAAGAAGGTAAAAACATGCCCTTTTACAGGGTGGAGTGTAACATCAAACATATTTTGCACCGGGGAAGGACAACATTTTTTGGAAGAAACGAAATGACCATTCGATTCTTGGATATTCTTATTTATAAAAATAAAAAAAGCTTATTGGCAAGAGGCAGTAGATATAAAAGGGAATCTCCAAAATACAGCAGGATTTTTATGTGAAATGTTCATGTTTACTAATACATTTCTGAGTCTTTGACTTTATTCAAGGAATAATAAGTATGTGTTCACAAAGTTTTAAAAACAAAAAAACACGGATCTCCTTATTCCTTTTTCTATGGTACATTTGCAACGTTTCGTACCACTGATTCATGGGATCGCCTGTATTCCTTAAATTCGAGGGGATAAATTTTATGAAAGCTTTAAAAATCGTCGTTCTCTTACCCAATAATTGAGAGGCGAAGACTTATACGCAATTTGTATACCTCGAACGTATTTGAGGACGATACAAATAAGATGTAAATTTGAATTTTCGCAAATTTTATACACAGACTTATCCTTTAATTTAAAGTTTTGGTACGCGGGTGGTCCGTTTGACATGAAACGTCGCATATGTATGTACACATAAATTATTAAAAATTATACAAAATTGAAAATTGAATATGAAAAAGCACTTTTTTTAAAGTAAAATGTTATCATTTATAAAGCTGACACCACGGGGAAAAAATTAAAGAGTGGGCGGTGACAAGCAAAGTTCATAAAATTGTCCCCCTTAAAATAAAAAAAAGTCTCAAACTTTTTTCGCGATTCAAGATATTCATTTTTACTCTCGTCATTTCACGTAAAATGCTGCATATACGTATGTACATATGTAAGTAAAAATAACAGCAGGTTTAAATGCCCCGAAAATGAACGCCTCTCTTTTGAAACGCAGATAAAGAATCTTAGGAAGATAGACAGAGAAATATTGTGCAGTATTATCGGATCCAATTCAAAATAAAATTAATAAAATATTGAATCACTGCCATCAATTGGAAATTAAGCTACGAATTAAACACATCTTTATTCTCAGTATAGTCTACAATTCGCTGCTGGAGAGAAATAAAAAATCGTGTTATGAAGATTAAAAAAAAAAAATAGTATTTATATTTGTTAGTTAAGATACTATCAGACTGTTCGCATAAGTTGCGTAGATCTCTGTTTAGTTCTTAAACAATATGTATTTTAAAGGTCATCTAAAACTGTACCTATATGTATAATTTTCTTTTGAAAATTTGTTTCGGAGTGTTTATGTAAAAGTTTCAGTATTTTCGTTAATTTCAAATTTTGAGCTTTGTAGTTAAAATAACTAGTAGGAAAACAAAGATATTTACTTAAATTTCAGAATATTATATATCGTAGCAAGTTATTTAAAATAAAAAACGTGTACATATATATAACTTCTTGGACCTTAATCAAGCTTGTTTAACTTTCCGCACAAGCTACTAATTATGTAGACCTAAAACAATTCGTTGTTTCAAGACACAGTAACTGGCAAAACAAAGAATTTATTGAAAAAAAACCGTTATAATTTAGTGGCAGTTTCATGATAATTAGCGTATTGCTAACGAGTATAATGGAAACTTTTATATGATTTTTATACCGAGAGCTTATATATACATACATATTTATTTATTTATTCTATTATAACCGGGAAAACGGCTCAGCTAGCGTTCATTGCAAGTGATCAGAGAGGTGCGTACTACCACTAGGTAAGAGAAAGGTTCAATGTCTGGTCTGCACAATATTTAAATCATAGGGAAAGTTTTTGTTAATGGTTTCCAATGGAAAACTGTAGTAATTAACCCTTTTTACCTTAAAAGAATTTTTGATTAGGCCGTTTGATCTTTCACTGTACTTTATGAGACAATAATATTCGAACTTCCTAAAATTTCTTGAAAACCCCCTTTTTCCTTAAACAGCGATTGTATATATCAATTTCGAATAAATATTGATGAATTCCTTAGCCACACTGCTCAAAATATATGAAAGTATGGTACATACACACATAAAAATTCTAGGCCGTATTTAAGAAAATGTGACTAACTTCGAAATAAAAATGCGATTGCAATAAATGTCACATTGTCAGTTCATTTGAAAATATATTTAATTTTAGATAGTTATACATATTTTGAAATTGCGGAAATAAGTGATGGACAAAACTTAGAAAACATTTTTTTTGAATTTCCACGATGAAAAATCCCGACAATCCAAGCCTGATAATAGGTTATTTATACATCGTTTTAAAGGCCTATAAATTCTCTTCTCACAATATGTTCGATCTTTAAAACTGAATGAAAACTAGTCATTCAAAATCTGATAAATCTACAAAACCGTACCTTCTGACCTAAAATGACCCGTCGCGACCTCTAAATGATTTTTCAAAAATCTATAAAAATAGGCAATAATATTTCTCATAAAAAGGAAGGAAATTAAGGGGTAGGGTCTTGAAATTTCAAAAAAAAATTTCGATGGGCACCCTAATATATATATATATATATATACATAAATTCATAAGAAATTCGTGAAACTGACTCTTCTCCACGCTGCTTAAGATCTTATTTTATATAAAACATTTCTTGTTTCAAACATATTGGATTAAAAGTACATATAGTAAATATAAGCTCTCGGTATCTCCTATAAGTATTTTGTAATTTAAGATAAAATCGGTGAAAAATGAAATGATCTCAATTGAATTGATAATTTCGAAAAACTGTGTTTCCGAGATGCGTCATGTATCTAAGATTTTATGAAAATGTTTTCCCATATAAGGATATTTAATAGTTAGTTTGGTTGTAGCTGCAAAGTTCTACAATGTTATGGTTTAAAAACATGGTTAGTATCTATTAGCACTAAAAATAATTAAATTATATATGTTTTACTTGGTCAATAATTGTCCACTTTCAGTTGTGAGAGTATATGGGAGCCCATTTTAATTCGGGAAAATATGACATAAGAATTAATTTTTATTTTCTAAGTATCATACTATAAACGAACAGATACGAGGATGGATCAATTAGTTCGTGATCTTTTTAGTTTTCCGCCTAAGGCTATTGTGCTCTATATCACTATTCTAAAGTCTAAGCGGTCACTATATCTCCTCAAAAGTTGGATTAATATTACTGCTCTAGTCAACTGCTGTCTGCCGTTTGTGTTTGACTGTCAGTTAAAGTAGCCAAGTGCATTAACTTTTGTTTCGAAAATTCTATTCTTATGATTTCAAACGTACGGAAGTGGTTTACTGATTCTGGTTGAGTTGGCAAATTTGGAAAGGCGGAAGGATAAGTAGGTCTGTCGGATAACAGGGTTATGGTGAGAATTTTCTGGAATACACGTGACCAATTATATTTTAAACAAACAATACAAGTCTGTTAAATGCTTGGACCCGTGCTTTAAATAAAAAAACGACCGAATTCGACGAAAAATAAAGTGATATTCCTCTGACATAATGCACGATAATGCTGAAATTATGTACATCGGGCTGCGAAGTCACGAACTTATTCAATCACCCTCGTATATACATATGAATAATTAAAAAAAAAAACATAAATTAAATGATTAATTATTTGGCATAAATACTAAGAGAGAGAGAGAGAGAGGGGGATACTAGTAATTGAGAAAATACATAACTTTGTAGAACAAATAGATATCCCTGTAACCAATTTAAATACATACATAATTGAATGCGTTAAGGATACATACATACATATTTTACTTGGTATGTTTGTAAAGCAAAGCTGATTCTACACATATGTATTTACTTACATAGTACGTAGTTGGTAAGTAATAAAGACGGAAGCATAAGATACGAGTAGCTAACAGTTATGAATTCATAAACAATAGATGCGTTACGACTAGGAAATATATGAAGACCATACAACAGTTTTTTATGCAAATGTACCATACATAGAGACATTTTAAAATTCGTATAAGTACATACATAGCCAGAGAAATAAAATCATTACACAGTGAAATTATTTGATTATAATTATTATTAAAATAAGAATAAATAAATATTTACAAAAAGTAGCAGTGGCCTTTAGTTTTGTTAGTTATTTAGTAATGGAATTTTTATTTTGAATGGAGTTTAGTTGCACATGCAATTATTTCGAAAAATTAAAAATCGCATTCCTCCATATAAAGAGAACATACTCGTATTTGATTGAATGAAGAAATTAAATTGCCGCGTAACTTCATTAATAGTTTTACATAATGTGCAAGAATATTTACGAATTCCATAAACAAAAAATTCACTAAAATTATAAAAAATTTTGTGCACAAATAAAAGATAAGGCTTGTTTGCGAATTTAAAACTTACTTCATATTTACTTAGCGATTTTCATACATATAGAATGTCAAATATTTGACACATTATCTACACAAAGAGTTCATATCAGGGATGCTAATTTTTCGGCTTTTTCCGACTTCGGGATTTTCGGGATGGCGTTGTCAGAATCCCGGGATTAGTCCCGGGATTTAGATATTCATTACTTTTCAACAACTTGAATCGAAAAAATTGCTTCTATATTGTTTGAGAAGCTCTCCTACCATGAAATAAATAATTAATAAATGGGTTTGAAACCATGGTACAATAATTACAGGTATTGTCTTCTCAGGGAGCGCATATTCCGATCTGCCTTATTTAAAAAATATCATTGTTGCCCACACTAAAACGTCAGAGTGAAAAACTAAAAACGCAATTTTACTATATCTGGCCCATGGTTTCGCGAATGTATTGAGATTTGTTTTTTAAAATTTACTATCGCGCGGTGTTATATGTAAAACGAACTAGATATTTATAAAAAAATATTAATTATTAAATAAAAAAAGAAATATAGCCAATACTGGTCAAGAAAATGAGTTTCTATTATTGCTATCAGTGCAAATTACAAATCCCGAAAATCCCGGGATCACTTGCCAAGAATGCCGGGATTTTCGAGACCTTAAAAAGCCCGGGATCCCGGGATTAACATTCCTAGTTCAAATATTTATCCATATATAAAATAAAAGAAAATGGCGTACATGCAGAATTGATTCATAATCTATATAAAGCAGTTCAAACCCCAGCAATATCCTATATTTATGTATACTTAAATCAAACATGGTTGGAAGATATTAAAATTTGATAGAAAGCTCTAGAGAAGAGGCTTAAGTAATATCACAAACTACGCTAAAAACAACGATAAGATAATTATAATCGTGAGAAATCTAAATATGGTAGAATGCCCCTAAAAGTAAGTTTGTGATCTGTCCAATGATATCGTTAGAAGATTTGACCAACAAGTTTCATACATCACTTCAGTTTCCGAGATCACTATGATTTTCATAAACGCAAAAAGTGGAAAGCTAAAAGGAAAAGGTAAGGCGTATTCCATGAAAATTTGACGCTTCAGTTGAAGTATCGAGAACCTTGAGGTGTGATAAAAGTATAAACTTTCTTTCGGCCTGCTAAAATTACCTGTAAAGTAAATTTTATTGTCACTTTGTGTTTTCAATAGCCCTTCACGTTGGTCCACAGCCTGAAGAAAAAATTAAGAAATGTATCGGAATATTACAGTTCATATTCAGAGAGTTGGAAAGCTATGAGCATTACATACATATTTATGTATGTAGGTAGGATAGGTTAAAATTTAACATAGGCTGATTTTGATAGTGGATTTTAAAATTTTCCTTTGTTTTAAACCAAAAGAAATCTGCGCCGATTTTTACATATTTTTTTTTAATGTATGCTTATTGTCTCTAAACTTCAAAGGAATGAGTGAGCAGACACTTCGATCTCAGAGATCAGAGAAAATATTTTATTTTTTAAGGGCGCTTGCCTTGCGATGGTTATTGACATTGGTGGAAATATCGATGGTGCTCTACAATAATGGTACAACTCAAATCAAAAATTGGCTTCCATTATGCACTGGCATGTGATCAATTAATTGACATACTGTATAGTAGAATTCATGCATACATACATACATATGTATGTACATTAGGGTGCCCTTTATTCCGAAAAGAGCCCAGGTTCTCGGTCTCACCCCCTAGAAAAGTGTGAACAGCCTAAAGACTAAAATTTAGTCACTAAACTATGCAAAGTCAATCGAAAAAGTTTTGGAGGTGGCTCAAAGCGCTCAAAGTTTCACATGCATTTCATATGGAGAAAAAACTATTTTTCGTAGAAATGGTAGAAAATCACCGTCTTGATCTCATAACTGACAGCTGTTTCACCGAACTGAATGACAAACTTATTTTCGCATTTACGGTTATGACGTTTTCTAAGGGTTGCAGCCTTTATGTAATACTTAAATTTAAATTCTGCTACGCTTTATTTGAGACATTATAAATTTACGAGCCTTTTGACATGCTTTACGTTAATATTTATTGCATAGAATTTTGGGTAGAGCTTTGTGCCGTTTGACATGGAACGTGCCATATATGTATATGTATTTATGTATATTCAGATTCCAAATTGCTTGACGCTGTGAATCAAGACAAAAGGAAAAAGCAATCAATATTTTTAAGCGAATCAAAATAAATAAAAAAACAACTCCTTTATAAAAATTAAAGAAGGTTTAATAAGGAAAACATATTATAATATACCGATATTTAAGTTTGGTATTTGATACATATTTCTTCACCGCTGCTATTAAATTTTGCTAAACATTATATGTAACTGATTTGATGATAGAAATTTGCAAAAATTTAACGTAATTGTATTAGTAAAATAAGTAATCCATAAAACCATATATCATTGGTTCGTCTAAATAATTTGTAACATTTTGTGCTTTGTGTCTATATAAGTTCCTAGGAAAACAACGTTTTTCATTTGTTTAAACAAATTCAATATATTTCGGTTTGTTAGGAATTTAACACGCTACAACGCTGACATTCAATACACATATATGTATATAATATATATATATTATATACCTAAACATTAATTGTGAGTTTTTTCCTTTTTACATGTTTTTGTTCAATTTGGTTTGACTCAAGGTACATTGAACAGGTAGTATCAGTAGAGCAGCTGATTTGATTTATTTTCAAATTATTTGGTCTCGAAAATGTCAAATATTTTTAATTTTTTCTCACAAAAATTCTGAATTGTTAAAATCCATTTGCATGTGAAACCTTTTTCCATACAAAACAAGCGATTGAATAGCAGCTTTTGGAACGTTCGCCCAACTCGGCAGCACAACCGCTGATTACTGGCCCTTGCAAAGGATGGATCAATGCTTCGAGAAGCAAACAAATTTACTAGGAAAGAAAGTTGCATCAATTTTTATTTTTTCCAATTTCAATTTTTTATTTTTTATAATTTTTTGTATTTCACATGGCACGCTTTGATTTAGAAGAAAAAATTCAGAACAGTTTTTGACACTTTCGATACCAGAAGCAACAACAAAATACACGCAAATGTTGTTTTTGCTCTACTGATACTACCTGTTTAATGTGCCTTGGTTTGAACCTAACGGATTCGATACAAAACATAAATTTTCTTATATTTTACAACGCGCTACAACAACATTCGTTCAGTGTATTTCGTACACATACATAAGTATACAATATTTAGCTAGTACATTTACATATATATATATATATATAATAGTTATAACAGTGTTTCAATAATTGGTGTATATCATAGTTTCAATACATGCACATTGCGAATGTTATACATACATACATGCATATATGTATACTACTTACGTTATCTAATCTCGTTATATCGTAAGAACTGATTTATATGGGGTTATTGCGTTTCGAATTTTATTCTATACGTATTTTTTCTCATATTTTTTTGTTGTTGTAATTTTCGCAGTGTTCTTTTTTTTTTACTGATTATCGCTTTCAGATATAAGCTAGTTTAAAATATCAAAAATTGCTTTGGCTAAAATTAGTATCAATAAATAAGGCATTTTTGTACATACATACACTCATGCAACGTATGCATTGTATAACGTATGTATCAATATCGCAATGTATATCGTAATAAATTCTAATTTTTAGGTTTTTCCATACATACATGTGTACACACATATTATGTACATACATATGTACATACGCATATGTCTAAAACTTTGTAAGCTAAACAAATTTAAGGCTCTTGATTTGCAGTTTTTACTCTGGAATTAGTACTCGATAGTAAATTAAATAAAAAATGTGCATAAGCTACATACAAATGGTGATATGCGCTTTAAATAAATTGTAAGAATATTGCGTCTTGGGCATAAAAAATGAGCATAAGCTCCGACTCGGTTCATTAGTGCTGGAACCAGTGTTGCCGTTTTAGACCTTTGGTGGCTACATTTAGCTACCACATACTTTTTTTTGGGCACATAAATTAAAAATTGCCCCTAGCCCTTTTTTAGCCCTTTGGAGAATTTATTCATACCAGGCATGAAAAAGTTGTATATACTTAATTTGATCTATTTTTTTTTCATTTATGTAAGAGATGAATTTTTAAACTACATATATGTAAAAAGTATTTTGGCGAAAATTTCTTGCGCTATATGAGTCAAAGCCGTGTGTGTGGAGGGTTAAATTTCCGATATTGCAGTTATGAATTAAAAAAAAAAAAAACAATGTTTTACAAAACTTATGAAATTTCGGCTCTAATCATTTCGATCTTTCCTCGACTTTATTTGTAAAGAAATGGTAAGTTATATGCTTCGGGCATGATGGTGTTCAAGAGTTCATTGTTTTTCTATACCTTTACTTATTGAAAATGTTTGCGTGTATGCTTATATACGTATATGTAAATAAACAATTTTAGCTACCATTTTTAGCCACAACGACTTTTTTTAGCTCTTTTTTAGCCCCTTTTTTAAAGGAATTTGGCTACCACTAAAAATGAATCGCGGCAACACTGGCTGGAACTGAGTCAGAGCTTAAGCTCACTGTTATGCATGAATAACTCCCATCGAGTAAGGCAGCATTGACTCAATAATTTTCAAAGCTAGCTTACAGAATAATGAACAAAAAAAAAAAAAGATCGGGCAAAATGTTTAATAAAAATCTTTAAAGTCTGCCAACTAAAATATGTTGCGTTACTACATGTAGTCAACCAAATACAAATAAAAGGTAAGTTCTGTTAACCGTCGAAACAATTTATAAAGCTGTTCTGAATTTTCCGTTCCCCATGCATCTTTTATTTACTTCGAAATCGTGCCTAAAGTATTTATACTAGGTAAGAAGTTCCGGGATGTAGATCTTCACCGCACATTTGTAGTAAAATTTGCACGCTACATTTAGGATACTTCGAAATGAAGACTTTAGACCATTGTGCGGCAAAAGCATTTCCAAAGGCTCAAACAAATAACCATAAATGTGTACTGCTGCGGGTAAAGCCGATACAATACACATATTGCTCAAATAATTTCTCTATGGCTAACGCAATATATAAATATATATAATCACAAATGTTTTTGTATCGTGCATATGCATTTATACATATCGAGCCCTAACCGCTGAAAAGATGTAAGCGAAATTATAAAAAAAATTTTAGTTTTGATATAGAAATGTTCCTAGTGCATATAGATGCATTTCTGTATAAAAATTAAATAAATTAAAAAAAAATTCGCTTACATCTTTTTGGCGGTTAGGCATTCGATATAATGCAAGGCATTTAACAAAATTTTGAGTATGAAATTTTTCAAGTGCTGACTTAGTTGATTCCTTTTATATATTTATGCACTTTAAAAGTGTTTGCGATTTATAATCGTATAAAGCAGAGTTTAAAGCAAAAACGAATATAAATATTGCAGACTTCAAAGACAAACTTAGAAGAAAAAATAGAAAATTTTTTTTTAGTCAGATAAGCAAGACTTGAGCATAATTAAAGGTTTTGTCCCTAAACGCGAGTTAGTTATGTATGTATGTATATGAGTGCGTCAGTGTGTATGGGGCAAATGGAGCTTGGTTGTAAACGTTATTTTCGCATGTACATATGTACTTGTATTTATCGTTGCCTTAATATAGAAAGGCCCTATCTGACATCGTCGCTGATTTACAAAAAGTCGTAACTAACTAAAAATCGAAAATTTACGTTTTAATTGATTATGATGCATTTGATCGAATTATGTGGCCTCACATCATTTTATGCAAAAAAAGATTTTAGTTAGTTACGGCTTTGTGCATTTCAGCGACGATGTTAGATAGGGCCTTTCTATATTAAGGCAACGTTATGTATATGCAAGTTAGTTGCGTCATATTCTCATTTATTTAGTATTTACGTGTATAACCCTAGGACTTTTTCACAAACGAATTAATCACAATTGAGTTTTTGATATTTGTGACAGCTTAACTTATACATACATACACGCATTCAATGACTTAGTGAAGCATGAATTGATTTGCATGCTTGTCCTTCACTACATTGGATAGGCATATGCAGCACGAATGGGTGGAGTACAATTGTTCCTAATTATTCAACATAATTAGGGGATTCACAAGACGTGTTAACCGTCGTAAAATCTTAAGGTTAACATCTTTTTTAATTAAAATGGTTTTAGGGGATTTCTAACTAAACCGAAATTCTTTTAAACTGATAAAGAATATATAATTAGCCAACCCCCCAACCATTTTAACCGCTATTTTACATAAACAAGTGTTAAGCTTAAGATTTTACGACGGTTAACACGTCTTGTGAATCCCCTAAATGTCTTCGATTTAAATTTGCAAATTTGATGCTTGCTACCATGGTAACCGTTTGCATTTTATTGCTGTGAATTTACAAATGCCCCGAAATATGCAAAATCTCGATTCTGAATAGCACTATTATTTTAATAAAATTAATTTGGTCGACAACAAAAAATAAAGGTATGACCAGTATTCATATTTCCAGCGTATATGTACGTACGTAGGTTGCTGATTCCGGATATACCCTCCGTTTTTTCAGATTGCTTGTTTGCGAATTTTGTGAAATCGATCGGTTGATAAATCTGGTTTCTATCACCAAGGGAGAATTTTATTTATGGAAGCGAGTACACAAGATTTGAGCTCGCACAAAAAGAAAAATCATAGCTTGATATTACGCTCAGTACATACATACATATTAATTTGGAAGATTCTCAAAAAAAAATTTGTCGGATATTGAACACTTATCAATATAAAATACTCCCTAGTTATTGGCTGTGCTTTGATCAGGATAAGTTGAGTTGGGATCGAATATAATTTGTCAAAGATGTACCTTAACCCTGCTTTGATAACCTACGAATGCGACACTTACATATGTGTTTTCAAATTTTTATCTCTCGTTCGTGAAATTAGTGCTTATTGAAATCGGTAGTTTTCTTATTAAATAAATAATATTTCTATGTGAAATATGTATACCTTATGAGCGATCTTCAGTAAGGTTATAAAAGCAGGGTTTAAAAATGCGCTCTTTATATAAAATAGTAAGCGTAAGGGAAAGTGTGCTGTGCTATGGTTTTCCTACTCAAGTGTATGAGCTCCGAGCTGAAATTATTGAATGTTGAAAGTTAATTCCTTATAGCATCAGTATTTTTTGCCAGTATATATCGATCTTTTCGATACATCGATGTATCGTTAAATAAATCAGCGATGCATCCAGAGACATTTTAGCGTTACGTTGTTTTTTTCTGAACAGAACTTTTTGGCCAAAATCCACCCATTCGCGCGCCGATGAGTCCAATATAAATATTTATGTAATTTCGCCATCTTAACTAGAATACACCGCAATTTCTTAGGCTCTACTATAATTACAACTACTATTTATTCGCTTCTTCATAAAAACTACATACATAAATCTCTATACAAATGTATGCAAAATTTAATATACTACTATACATATATTACTATAAACAAGTATCTCATACTTGCAGCCTAGTGTTTTTTTTTATTGGTGTATAAAATACATTATTTTCAAGCCTTGGAATTTAATAGTCATTTTTATTTGAATACACTTACTTATCTTGGTAAATGGAATGGCATTTATGCATGTATCTTTCAATTAAGTACACATCAATTTCTTCTTTATAAACATACGTACAAAAGTGTATGTATAAAAGTACATACACACTTGTTTAAATATAGCGTAATGCTCTGCAAATACATACAAGATTCTAATGGAAAGATGTTTCTTTTGCGAGCTCGCAATTTAAGTGGAAAGGATTTTCATGGAAGAGTAAATTTTCTAATGGAAGCTTACGTTGAATAATGCATATGTAACTTTATTTGTATAAAAAGCGCGTTTATGCGGTCCTTTACTAATGGCTATGGGCACAACGATTTCAGTATAAAAGCACAGTTAGGCAACGACGTAGGGTAAACTTAGATTGACGTACGTAGCAGCATATAAAATTTACTATTGATAGAGAGAGAGTGAAGCAACGGCAACGTTACCGCCATGCAGTGGTGAGTTTTCGTTAACACGCGAATCCCATAAGGTAAATAGATCGTGTCTGCGTCAATCTACGTCTACGCTACGTCGTTGACTGTTTGAGATTTTAAAGGTGCCTACACTCACCGACGTGTACGTATGCCGTGTCTGTTTGACGTAGCAACATATAAAATTTACGCACGTACACGGTGGTGAGTTTTCATTTACATGGCGCTCTCATAAGTTTGATCGTGTCAGCTGACATTTTAACGTACGCTTACGTCAGTGACACGATCAAACTTATGAGAGCGCCATGTAAATGAAAACTCACCACCGTGTACTTGCGACGTTTACCCGTACTTCTCTCTCTCTCTCTATCAACAGTAAATTTTACATGTTGCTACGTCAAACAGATACGGCATACGTACATGTCGGTGAGTGTGGGCACCTTAAAATTTACTTTGTTGGTCCTAGGATTTTAATTGTGTCTCGACATTTTCTATTTATTCCTTTTATATAGATATACATGTACTATTTATTACTATTGCTATTGTTTCTTCGCTTTGATAAATATTTTGGTAGCCTTGTAGCGATAAGCATTTGGTACTAAAATTCATAGGTAGGCAACACGCTATGCTTTGCGGAACTTAAGTACTCAAGTTGACTTTGATTGATAATGGCAAACGCTAAGAGTATGTATGGTTTGTATGCATGTTAAATGGTGTGTATGTATGTATGTATGTATGTACGTAAGTGTGTGTATTGAGATCAACAGGTTGGAAATTTATCAAAACCATTCACCTACTTGTATTGCTATTATTTGTGAGTGTGGGTGTGTCAATGGGATGGTGTTTTGTATTGGATTTATATGTGTGTGTGTTCATATGTATTATTTGCTGTCAACACTTAATTTTACGCATTTTTTTTCTAAGAACTTCAAACTCTACTTATTTGATTTACGATCTGTGCGTTCCTTTGCATCTATCTGTGTGACTGTGTAATATTTATAGTATACGGATGGCTTTTAGCAGAAGTTATTGTATCAGCATGAAGGGTCGTTGCCGACAGCAGCCATATACAAAGGGCTGAATTGCAAGTAAAAATTATCTGCTGTCTTCATTATCGCTGGAACTGTTCTGATTTTGCGCCTCCCGCTCCTCCAGCAGACTGCGATTCAACTCCTGTATGCGCGCCGAGAGTGCACGTCGACGCGGCGTGCTAAACGTTGGCGGTGGCGGCTGTTCGATTAGTGTATTCTTCTCACCTGTTCCATCAAGTGGGAGATGCAATTAAGCGGTTTCCGGAAAATTATGGCCACCACCAGAAGGTGGCAAGTGTGGATTGAGTGTGGCGAAAATGAGGCGTGATTTTAGGCGTCACCAGTGAAATTGGCGCACGTATGCGTGAGCAGCAGCCATTTTCATGGTGATTCAATTTTTCGCATTCAAATTTAAATTTAAAGTTTTTTCGTTTTTCGTTGTGGTTGTGATGATATTTATATTTTTTTTATTGATGGTTGATGAGGCGCCAAGAAAGCATCGGCAAACACATTTACAGCGTGTTTTCGATGAAAATTTGATTTTGTTTTTGTCAAGTATTTTGTTGTTGGTGTTTTAATTTAAAAGTACAGTACGGTAGGTGGTGCTTGGTGTTGATGTTTGTGATGTGTGTCAGTGGCGGGTGCCGCGTGTCGTTGTTTTTTTGAGGGCGGGTTTGATTATGTGTGAAACGGTGATTATGGCAATTTGTTGTTTTGTTGCAATAATAATGTGAGTGATGATGTTCAGTATGAGCGTAACGATGATGGCGATTTGGATCGAGGTTGGCAATTATGAACGTTTTTTTGCACAGAGAAAAGAAGGAAAGAGAAAAGAAAGAAGATTTTACAGTTTTTTCTTTAGTGAAATTACAGCTTTGCTTAGCAAATACACTAAAAGAATCGGCTTATTGTTAATGAATGCGTATATATTTAACTACTTAAAAATATGTATTTTTGCAAAGTATTTTGGTTTAAGAAAAAATGCAATTTTTGTCAATTGGACAGAGCTGATATAGGAGCAATCAAAGCAGGGTGATAGTGTGTGATGTTGAAATGATAAGTCAGCGATTAGCGCTGGTTCAATTACTAAATCTGCTTAGAAATAAAATTGTCTTAGGGAAGTCATTATAAAATCTAAAGCTTAAATTATTAAGACGATAACATCAATAACAACTGGTTATATGTAGGTAGGTTTGGAAAATCATTAAGTACCTACTATTCAAAAATGCATGAACCGTCACTATAAATTTGATTTTTTTTTTGTAAACTATTTTATTAATCTGCAAATTTTAAAATATTCATGCAATAATTAATTTAAATGAAATATAGAATATTAACTTTTTCAAAGTTTTGCTCACCATATATATATTTACAACAACAAAACTGGTTTTTAGAATATGCATTCATAAAAAATGCGCATGAATTTTTCCTTCATTTCTTGTTGGAGATATGTAAAGTGATCGAACTAAATATTTGATTTAGCTCAACCAATTCAGCACTTGAAAATCGCTTGACTCTTAAATGTTTACTAAAGGTCCTAATGTGTGGTTATTTTAAGTCCCCTATTTCCTTTGTTTTCACTGCAGTGAATGCAAAATATAGAACAACAAAACAAAAAACCACAATTGAAGTCAAAGTGAAACAAAAATAACACTTCCCATGTAAATGCTGAGTGACTTAGCAAAATTTTTAATAAATAAAGATTTTTTTCAAATGCCGGCAAAAGAAAAACATTGTGTATTCACGCAGCGCAACGCAATTTTATAATAAAACAAAGTTTTTTTTTTTAATTAAGATGAAGCAAGCGAATTTAAAGCCAAAACCGTCAATAACTATTTACAAAGGAATCAAGTAATTTTTTTTAATCTTTGTCAGTTTTTTTTTTGTCAGCATGTTTAAAGATAAATAAATTAAGTGCCATTTCTCAAGTATGTTTTAAAATATATCTGCCCTTCAAACACATTTTTTAAGAATAATATTTGCGTTTAAAGGGCAGATAAAGTTTGAAACCCATTTGAGAAAACGGAGCTAAAATTCATTCAAAAGCTTACTATACATTTTTGGCATCACATTTTCATAAATATACTCAGTTAAATCTTCTCTTGGTATGTAGAATGGCGTGTGCAAGTCCTTTTTAAATGAAGTATTTACAGCAGCAACTGTATCCGAGGGTTTGACGGGTTCATTCTCAGCATAAAGTTTATAAAATTATATATTTACAGAGTGAATAAATTGGTTCGGATGCGGATATTTTTCTTCCTGCTAGTTAATAGATAAATGCGTTGTAGATCACATAAGAGCAAAGTATCTGAATCCAATTTTCGTAATAACCATGCTTATATCTAAGTAGAGCTTTTAATATACATACAGATCGTAACTCCTAACGAAGAGTAGCACATCCCAAATTACTGTGGAAGGCTAGCACGTTCCACTATTCGCGTCGAAGACCAGCACATTTCGTTATTTGCTTAGAAGACTAGCACATTTCAGATTTTTGCGTGGAAGAGTAGCTCATTTCAAACTCTTGCGTGGAAGACTAGCACATTTCATTATTTTCGCGGAAAAGTAGCACATTTCAGACTCTGTATGGAGCTTTTCGGTCTTTTATTATAAATAAAATAAAAGTTTATTTTCCTACGCGTTTCGACACGAATTCGCGTCTTCTTTAGGGAGTCTATTTACATATATATATACGAGAAACATATACATATGTACATGCAGTATCGGTCATATCAAGTTCATTCTCTCAAAAAAAATCCATATAAACCCAAGTTTAAAACTTTTTAGAAAACTAAAAAAAATTCAACAAATTTTAATCCAAATTTCATTCATGAAATTTTCATTTCACGTTGCACATAGGGACAAATCGACAATATAGGACGACAAAAATGTTTACTCCATATGTATTTGACAGATTTTAATGAAATTTGGGATTAAGGGATTTTCATCATCACTGATTGTGCCATCTTCAGTGTTATTTTTCGTTCTGTCTGGTTCGAATTTTTGTCCTTAATTTATGTTCATTTACCTTAGGTAATGTGATTTTCGTCGATTATTAATTATTAGAAATGCCATAGTGTCCGTTTTTTTTAGAAGCAGGTAATAGGTTAATCTTCGCTGTCTCGATATTAACATCCGTTATCTTGTCGCTGTATAGTTTTTGCCTGCAGGTATGTAGAAGTCGGTGATTTTTGCCCTGGTGGTACTTTGTCGTGTTTTCGGAGTGTCCATGCCTGTTGTTTTGTTGTAATTTTTCTTTTCCGCATAAATTAATTTTAAGGGTTCGAATATAACATCCGAGGCGGTATTTAGTTGTTCGTTTATTATTTTGCCGTCGAAGGTTTTTAGTTTGTATATTTCCATATTTTCTAGTACGTTTAGTCGTTGGCCTTCATGTTGTACATGCAAAGTGTTGCCAACAGCATGTTCATCAACGCAAATAAGAAAGGCGGCGAAACTACTGCCGTCTGAATTTCATGATTTTTATAATACAATTATAGAAATATAAAATAAACACTTGAATTTTCAACATAAATTATGCTTTTATGATTTCTTTAAACCTTAAATATGCTACTTTTCCACGCGAATAGTGAAATGTGCTACTCTTCGTACGGACCGACGATTTATACTATTGTTCTATACATTTAAAATGTAGCTAATAAATAATAATAAAATTATGCTCATAGCTATGTACAGTCTCTTTGTTTTAATAATTTACAACTACTTTTTGGTTGTTTGTGTTTCCGACAGGGTAGGAGTATGATGTATTGTGGAACGATTTTCCGTCATCCCTTGTCAAATTTGGTTTGGAGACAAGCCGGTTTCGGCGCTGTGCCATCTTCGAAAAATGACACTGAAGACGGCACGACGCCGAAACCGGTTTGTCTCCAAACCAAATTTGACAAGGGATGACGGAAAATCGTTCCACAATACATCAATTTACAACTACATATGTTTATAATTCGATTCGAAAGTTAAACTTACTCGAAAATTATATACCAATTTGTACTATCTAATAATTTCAGATGGAGTGGAAGGCGGGAACTATCATAATAATAGGTGTGCATAGTAACAAAAAGTCAGCACCAATTTGTAGTGGAACCTGAAAATTTTTAATGGAGAAGTGTATAATAACCCAGAAAATTTGCAAGAGATCACTGAATCGAGAGCGTAATAATGCTGGAGAGCTGCAAATTCTTGCTAGTGTAATTTTTACTAGCAGAAATCAGCTAGCAGAAGAAGAACCGCCATTTGTTGAATTG
This sequence comes from Rhagoletis zephyria, assembly GCF_001687245.7. Lineage (NCBI taxonomy): Eukaryota > Metazoa > Arthropoda > Insecta > Diptera > Tephritidae > Rhagoletis > Rhagoletis zephyria. The sequence continues at coordinate 231,492 of NW_016157185.1, forward strand.
GAATTCCATAAAATGAGTGGAAATCAAAATATGAAGGAAGTTTGGGACTAGTCGGAAACTAGTTAGTTTCGTCCCATTTGGGACCCAGTTGGTTTATTTGAGCTCGGGTGGCCGTTTTGAGGCATTTTTGGACGCTGGAAGTGCCGTATCAATATGTGTAGGCACCAATCTATTAATATGGTTGAGTTATTTTAATATCTATTCCAAAATTTTATACAGACAGTACTAAAAAGAAGAAAATAAATAAAATAAAAATGACTTTTGCTAAATTTTCAAAATCAAAAGTTATCAACGCAAATTCTATGGGTCTGAAGAATATTATTTTCCACTTTTTAGTCCATTTGTAAAAGCATTGTATATTAAAGAGTTTTTTTATTTTATTAATTTCAACAATTTTAGCAACAAGATTAGCTCTAGCTGTGTCTGAATCGAGAAAACGAAGTAACAAAAACGCGCCGAAAACTTCTATTCACCGGTGACGTTGCCGCTCGTGAACTACGCGTCGCACAAAAAATGTTTGAAATTCTCTACAAGTTTGGTATATGCTATGCATTTTCAACATAAATAAATTGATGAAAAATGGTTAAAACCGTGACAACGCACAATTTTTCGCACTTTATGCTAATTATTTACAATCAAAATTTTTATTTTTAAAACCCGTAAATACGGGAGCAAAGTATGATGTCATCACTTAAAAATAAGTAAGTAATTTCATTAGATATTAGGTACTAAGCTACGAAAAAATTATTAATAAAATTTCAATGAATAAATTTTTCGTGAAAATTCCTGTTCATTTCTTTGTGTTATCTCGTACCTTCCTATTTCCTAACTCATACTACAGTAAAAGTTTTGTTTTAGATTGATTAATTTTTGGATTTTTATGAAAATTGTTAAAAATGTGCATGTCATCAATAAAAATAAAGCTTGATGTGCTAAAAACAAAACAGTTGTATTTTTCTTTAACATACCTAGATCTTGAAAAAAATAGCATACTTATTGGAAAGGGGAAAATAGATTTAAATATGGCAGAGGGGGACGACTACAGGTACTTATATCAAAACTCTTATGAATAAAATTAAAAATCTCTTTAGTCAATATTGCCACCAGAAAAACTACTGTTTTCTGAAAACGGTCAGACGAGGTAGCGTCAAAATCGCTTCTCGAACAGAGATCGAGAGAGCTACGAGCCCTGGCAGTATAAGTTCATATCTTTCCCTCAATGAACTGACGAGATTCATTAAAGTATCCGACAAGTTTACGGAGAGTAATAACTTCCTACGCCCTTCTGAACTGCAATGGACCACAAATCTAATAAGTACAATGGGCAATTAATCTAAACGTTTGAATGCCTCGTAATCGCGTAAATCTCGTAAATAAATCGGGTTCTCATACAAAATTAATTATGCTTACGAAGTTTACGTGGCTACGTGGTTACGAGCCATTTACGCGTTTAGATGTACATATAATTTTTAAAAGCGAATAAATCGTCAACATGATGCTTAGACGAAGCGGTATAAAAACAATTATTGAAATGGTTTAACACTTTTAGGGTCTACACGCATTCTAAGATGCATTCTTAATAGGAATTAGCTAAATTTTTTGTTTGGATTTTTTTTAAATAAATTTTTTAACTTATAGTAAATCTCTGAATTCTACATCTTTTTACAAAATTCAAAAATGTATTTCACATAAGTATACATACATAAGTATTTACATATTTATATACATACCTACTAGTACATATATGCAAATTAATCCAACTGCTAGTGAAATTGAAGCTAATTGTATGTAGATACATGTGGAATGTTTAAAGTGTGCTCTAAAAATTTGCAATTATACAACTTCTTCGTAGACGTTTTGGTGTATTTCTGTATGTATGTACACATGTTTAAAATATTACAACTACATACATAGATAGTAAGTAAGTTTGTATTAATTTGCAATTATTGAGATTAAATCGCCGTGTGTAAGCAAAATACGTGTATGTACTTTGCTTTTGGAAGCTCAACAAAATGTGGCAGGAAAAACGAACTAAAATTATGTAAGTATGTATGTATGTATTCACCTGCGATTATAGCGCTCAATGGCTGTTTTCCTATATTTGGCGCTTTTTGATTTTTACCTTTCGGATGTACGACATTTGTTTGCTTGCCTACAAGATACATATAAGTATATGTAGATGAGAATGTTCATAAGCTTTGCTTACTTAAACTATGTAGACAAATGCAAGTTAATAATAACTATGTACATCCATACATACGCATGGATGTAAAGATATGTAAGTAAGCACATACGTATCGTATAAACACACTTAAGTACGCTTTGGGGCGCACTTAATTGCCCTGAGTGTTGTCATTTGCACTTTAACTAAGTTCGCTTTGCACGGCATGAAAGGAATAAAAAACGGAAGAGAAGCATTTTACACTTGAAACTTAGGTAATCGACTGCAACGACGCTGCTTGAAGCCATTTGTTTTTGCTAAGCTACTACAATTTTTTTGCTGGCGTTTTTGCTGTTTTTTATTTAGGCATTTGTAACCATAGCTGTTCATTAGATTTGCATGTGCGTATGTGTGTATGTGGATAGAACTTTTTTTGTTACATTGTTTTGCACTATTTTTCTGCTTTTTTGATTTCTTGTTGTTGTTTCCTTGATTGGTGTTTGTGTTTGTCTAATGGCTTACTGCTTAACGTTGGCTTTTGGTCGCATAACACCAACCTAATGCCATGCTAATGCGACGCTTAAAGTACAGAGGCATTTGCTTAATTATGTAATCTACTTAAAGTGATTGGTAGTCACCATTGCTGTTTTTTTTTAGCTGTCGTTTTACTATGTATATCAATTAAAATGGTACGAGGAAGAGTCCAACTATTGTAAGGCAATGTACATATCGCACACGATCTTCAAAAATGCCACAATTCAAAATTAGGCATTTTTGATATTATGCGCTAAAAATGTACATAGAGCTTTTATTTACCTTTCAGCAAAATCTGGAGCTAATTTTTGTTATAATTGAAAAAAAAACCTAAGGTAAAGTCTCCCTTGCCCATATAATTATCACGTGCTAAGAAATGGTTTTTCGCATTTTCTGACAAACGTGTGGTTTTGAGTTGTGTCACCTTTGAAGATCGTGTGTGATATGCTGCTATTAGTCGATAAGGTGTCACACAGCTAAGCGTTGTCATTCTTAATCAGTCTTCTGTTCTTTTTTGACAAGCCATGCGGAACAGTATGGAAGATAGACTAGTTACTTTGAAAACTCAATATATTCCGTCATTGCGTTATGGGAAACTTGTCCGAATTTCTGGAGAAAAGTCCACTTTCGAATTTGTTGTAATTAGTTTTTGGTTTTGGAGTGCCATGCGTTATAGTCGTAGTGCTGGGTATGCAGTTACAGTTGCACGGCTATACTCAATCCCGACTCTTGTGTCCTCGTTCGCGTACTCTGGGCAACGTGAGCAACCCATGTACGATATGCGGTAGCCACTCCGAGTGGAGCCTTGGGTCACTGCAGAAAGAGAGGGAGAAGTAGATGTAGTTCGGTGTTCAGTAGTAGGTGCGGCTGCAGGCGGGTGTCTGTCTTGGAGCAAGCGGCTCTCTATATAAACGTGTGATTGGTTGTGAAACCCCCCTCGTCCCAGCAATGGGTTGTGCGCTGGGTTTGGGACCCGCCACGTCAAAACCCCTTCCATTGAAGAATGCGAAACAATGCCTCGGATGAGACCCCCCTTAGTGATGACGACCACGGCAAACGTTTAAAGGACTACGATTTGAGGGCATGCACCTGGAATGTCTGGACCCTTAATGGGGAAGGTGCCTCTGCCCGGCTGGTTGAGGTCCTCGTTAGAATAAAAGCTGACATCACCGCCAACCAAGAAATGCGTTGAACGGGGCAAGGCAAACCATGCCTGGGGCCTTGGGACGTCTACTACAGCTGATATCTAAAGGAGCGCAAATTCGGTGCTGGATATGTGGTGGGAGAGAGACTCCGTCGCCGAGTACTGTCGCTCACCCCGGTGGACGAGCGTTTAGCCATAATCCGCATCAAAGTGAGCTTCTTCAACATCTCGCTCATCTGCATCCATGCCCCGATGGAAGAGAGGATGAGGTATACAAGGATCTCTTCTATGAACGCTGGGGGCGCACGTACGAGCGCTGCCCCTGCCACGATATCAAAATAGTGCTTGGCGACTTCAATGGGCAAGGAAGGGATTTTTGGAACCAGGTTCGGAAAATTCATCCTCTACGTCGAAACGTCCTACAACGGACTGAGGCTGATCAACTTCGTCGGGGCCCGAAACATGGTAGTATGCAGTACAAGGCTCAAGCATAACAACATTTATCAAGCTATGTGGGTGTCTCCGGATCAACAAAGGAGAAGCCAAATTGATCATGTTCTGATAGACGGAGGGCATGCTTTCAGCGTGTTTAACGTACGTACACTCCGAGGCCCAAACATCGACTCGGACCACAATCTTGTTGCAGCCAAGATACGCACCCGCCTCTGTGCAGCAAAAAACGTGCGCCCCAATATGCAAGGAAACCTAAAAGTCGAAAAGCTGCAATCACAACAGACAGCCAATGCATTCGCTACTCGACTCTCACACCTGCTCTCAGAGACCAATCTTCAACAAACCGACATATGCGAGCAGTGGAACCACATTTCCTGCTCATAAGTACCGCCGCCGGAGAAGTAATCGGATATCAGCGAGCCCGAAAGAACAACTGCTACGATGACAAGTGACAGGGAGCTGCAGAGAAAGGAAATGCCGCCTATAGGGCCACGCTGCGATCGGACGCAACGCTATAGGGATCTAAAGAGGGAAGCGAGACATATTTGCCATAATAGGAAGAGAGAGGCCGAAACACGTGAGTGCGAAGAGCTTCAAATGCTGGCCGACAGGAAGAATGCCCGAAAATTTTACGAAAGAGTTGGGCAACTTACGGAAGGTTTCAAGACGAAGGCGTACTCCTGTAAGAACAACAATGGCGACCTAGTTACGGATGTTCAGAACATACTTAAATTATGGAGGGAACACTTTTCCGCCGCTCTGAATTGGAGCAGCATGGAAAGTTGTGGAGAAGAAGAACCCGAGCCCCAAGTCGATGATGGCGGAGTCGATGTTCCTTGGCTTGACTATCAAGAGGTACGAATAGCAATAGCGCGGTTGAAAAACAATAAAGCTGCTGGAGCTGACAGCCTGCCAGCTGAGCTATTCCAGTACGGTGGCGAGCAGTTGATAAGGTGTATGCATTAACTCTTATGCAGAATGTGGCCAGATGAACGCATACTTGAAGACTGGAATTTAAGCGTTCTCTGAAAAATCCACAAAAAAGGCAACCCCGCCATTCGCTCCAACTACCGCGGAATCAGCCTTCTAAGCATAGGTTACAAGGTCTTATCGAGCGTATTGTGTGAAAGACTGAAGCCCACCGTCAATGAACTGATTGGGCCTTATCAGTGTGGCTTTAGGCCTGGAAAATCCACCACAGATCAGGTATTCACAGTACGACAAATATTGGAAAAGACCCGCGTATTTTTCGACTTTAATGCCGCTTTTGATAGCACTTTGTCTGAATTTGGCATCCCCGCCAAACTGATACGGCCGTGTAAAATGACGTTGAGCAATACCACCAGCTCCATCAGAATTGGGAAAGACCTCTTCGAGCCGTTCGCCACCAAACGGGGTTTCAGACAAGGCAACTCCCTTTTTTGTGACTTATTTAATTTGATGATGGAGAAGATAAAAAGAGCTGCATAACTGAATCGCTCGGGAACAATTTATTACAAGAGCGTGCAATTGCAGGCTTATGCTGATGACATCGATATCATTGGTAACAAAAACCGCGAAGTCTGTTTTGCGTTTTTTAAGTAGGATAAGGAAGCAAAACGAAGGGCTCTGGTGGTAAACGAGGACAAGACGAAGTATCTCCTGTCATCAAACAAACCGTCAGCGCCTTGGCACCCACGTCACTGTTGATAGTTATAATTTCGAGAAAGTAGAGAATTTCGTTTACTTGGGAATAGCATTAACACCGGTAATAGTGTTAGCATGGAAATCTAACGCAGAATCACTCTTGCTAACAAGTGCTACTTTGGACTGAGTAGGCAATTCAGGAGTGAAGTCCTCTCTCGACGTACGAAAACCAGGCGGCTCTTGGAGTATTCGAGAGAAAGATTTTGCGGAAGATTTACGGGCCTTTACGCGTTGGCGACGGCGAGTACCGCAAACGATGGAACGATGAGCTCATCGTGCTTTACAGCGACATGGACATAGTGCAGCGGCTCCGCTGGCTTGGTCATGTCGTTCGAATGGACTCCGACGCTCCAGCTCTGAAAGTATTAAACTCCGAACCCTCTGGTGGTGGCATAAGAAGAGGGAGGCCTCCACTGCGATGGAAAGATCAGGTGGAGAAGGACTTGGCTTCACTTGGCGTTTCCAATTGGCGTCAAATAAGAAGCAGAGGGAAAAGTTTTTGGTTTTTGTAATTTCTTTGTTTATGTTAATATTATTTATCAAATAAGTACGCCTAGTCAATGTCAGCTTTTGTGATGAAAGATTGGAATCGATTGGGTGCTTTGTTTTTTAGCTATAACCATATTAACGTTAATAATTATCCAAAAAATTAACCAAAATAAAGAAAATTTAGGAAAGAAAACTAATGATTTTCAGAACTAGAGAGAAGGCTAAAGAATTTTGAGTCTAGATATTAAAATCTTATGGAAATGTATAAACAATTTATTTTTCTATGTGGGCAATCTAAAAAACAGGTACATTAAAAAAATTTAATTTTTTAATTGTTGTTAATTTGAGCAAAGATTTTAAAAGTTGAACTCTCTTAATTGGGACGTTCCATTTTCAATTGCATATCCCGTTTTACCTGATTGGCTCCGGTTTTAGAGATAACGGTACCTAAAAATTTGATTAAATTTTAACTCTTTTATAAATAACTTCTTCAGTTTTGTAGTTATTTTACTAAAATTTTGCACATGATTAGTTTTTAATATTTCCTTAACCAAATCTGAAAATCATCGAAATAGGTTCACTTTAAGAAATAGCTTCCGTACAACTGATTATTCAGAAATGTAGTTTGGCTTCTAACTTCATTAAAAAGACAAAGTTAACAGTGTTTATGATGAATAGAAAAAGTACTAAATTTCTTACCTGCTTAACTGGAGGAGTTATAAAGCAAAACAACGTCTCTGAACAACCAGTTGTATGGGAGCTACATTTTATAGTGCACCGATTTCGATGATTTTATAAGTAGTTAAGGTATTATTAAAAAACGGTCATGTGCAAAATTTTAGTAAAATAACTTCAAAACTGAGGAAGCTATTTATAAAATAGCTAAAATTTAAGCAATATTTCAAGTACCGTTATCTCAAAAAGCGGAGCCAATCTGGACAAACTGAGAACACCATTGAAATCAGAAGGCTTCAATTAAGTAGGAGCAACTATCACAACCTTTGCCTAAAAAAGTTGACTTGATACCTCCTGGAAATATTCTCACTAAGAGAAGGATCCTCATTAAAAGTAGTAAATCAGGGGTTTTGCACACATCTAGTAAAAATTTGTTTGAAGCATTTTACAGGTATATTCAATGTTATAAGGCCTAGTAGTTACAAAAATGAGCCTTCAATTGATATGTTTTTGGAATAAAAATTACGCTCAAGATCGCAGAATCTTTAAAAGTGGGATTATTCTGAAAACACACCTCTTGCTAAGGTATCAAAGTATTCGTAATTCTTTGTAGAATACAATGCATACTTAAAAAAAAAGTAAGTGCGCCTGGTCCACACTTAAGAAGTGAAACTTACTTTACATATCTATTTTGTATCAAAACCAATATACATACATACATCTGCTTTTGCTTAAGGCATATATGTAATACTCCTATATTGGCAGTAAGAGCTAGTACCGTCCGAAAACACTACAGTACAGATAAATTAATAAACACGTACGAAAGAAAAGGAACATATACGTTTATAAATAAACATGTACACAACACATATACAAAAACTGCACTCAATTACACAATACATTGACAAAAACAGTACTAGACTGTCTCGCTCTGATTTCGGAATGCTTACACATTGAGAAGTTAGCTTACTGCCAATATAGAAGTATTACATATATGGCTTAAGGTTATATTTTTGTCTTTTTTCTATCTAGATCCCTACATCTGCCCCCTGTTCCTTCTAATTACATTTATCTTCCTTTATCTTCATTTTTATCGATAATAAAACCGATAGTAAAACCCAACAAAATACCAATAACAAAACCAATAAAAATATCGATAACAAAAACGATGACAAATTCGATAAAAATTTCGATAGCAAAATCGATAATGATATTGGTAGCAAAATTGATTAGAAAATTGATAACAAAATCGATAAAAATATAGATAACAAGATCGATAACAAAAATCGTTTAGAAAATCGACAAAAATATTGATAACAAAACCGATAAAAATATCAATAAAAAAACCAATTACAAAATTGATAACAAAATCGATAAATAATCGATAATAGTATTGATAAAAAAATCGATAAAAATATCGATAACCATTTCTAGATATATATCGATAATAAAATGCCGCCGCCGCCGATTATTTTTGAAGTTGACTACGCCGCCGCCGCAAAGTCTGCCGGCGTAAACCTGTGTTACAGAGGTTCAAAAATGACAAGAAACGCGTTTTCCGGCACCCTTAAACTTAATTTTACTGAAAACTAGAAGTAATCCAATATCTTTAAGGTCAGATTCGGATTCTACGGAAAAAAATCTTATAAGAATCCACTGTAATATCTTAGGCAACATAGCATTGCTTAAATTGTGTTGGCCTGTGTTATACTAAAGCCAGCCTTCCGACATAAGCTACTTTTCCATACGAACACAGATTTGTATACACAGTTTTAATAAATTATTGAAAAAGCATAGTATACATATGTGCATACGTATGTACATTAGACCACGCTAAAAAAAAAATCCTGCAATGCGGCCAGAATAAGATTAAAACTGTAGCATTTGGTATAGTTATGATCCTCCATGAATCTTCCCTCTCGAGGACAATTGTAAGATGCCCTGCGTCGAACCTTTAGTTTTCCCATAGGAATTACACGTAAGAAAATGAGTTCTTTCCTTTTATATCAATATAATTTTCTAGGATGCTGAGGTCTAGAAAGAGAAGCCTGATTAGTAGATATGGTGATCTCCGAAATAACTTCAACCGCTTAGACTTTGTTGCCCTTTCCATGTTTCCTAGTAAACATAATCGTGGTACAAAGCTCAATAACAATATTAAAATAAAAAAGTGTAAATCTTTGTTAATTCAAATGAAGTCTATCCGCTTCACTTCAATAGGTACACATATGTTCTTCAAGATCTATCTGGACTTGGGTATCAGAGAAGTTTCCTTTTGATCTAATTTGAAGAATGATTAAATTCAAAGCAAAGGGGTGAAAATGAAGTAAAAATCTTTACATAATTGGATTTTATTCCACTTTTTTCTTATCAAACTACGTAAAAATTGTGCTTATTATTTTGATTCACTCGAATAGGGACAGTGGTATTAACAGAAGGAAAGACTAGATCGAACCAACAAAAGCATACCATTCATTTTAGTTCTACTACATAACACTTTTAGTATTGGATACTTCTTCTTCTTCTTCTTATTTGGCACTAAAACAGTTTGGCGGTTTGGGACGAGACCAAAAATCTTCTCCGATTGCTTCTCTCCTGTGCGAATTTTCGCCAGGTGGTTATCCCGAGCGCAGCCAGGTCTTTCTGCACTTGGTCCTTCCATTGAGTTCGTGGGCGCCCTTGCTTTCGTTGTCCACCCATGGAAGCGCAGTCGAAGAATCTTTTCACCACAGCGTCGTCATCCATGCGTACAACATGTCCAAGCCAGCGCAATCGCTGTATTTTTATGCGCTTAACTATATCTATGTCGTTAAAAAGCTCATACAGTTCGTCATTCCATCTTCTCCGACACCCGTCGTCCACGAAAACAGGGCCGTAGATCTGGCGTAGAATAGTTCTCTCGAAAGCCACCAAAGTGTTCTCATCTTTGTTCGACATCGTCCAAGTTTCTGCGCCATATAGGACGAACATGATAAGAGATTTGTAGAGCGTAAATTTTGTTCGTCGAGAGAGGGCCAACAGCAATGGGGCATAGTCGTTGCTCTGGGTATGCAGTTACCGTGGCACGCCTTTACTCAATCCCGACTCTTACATCCTCGTTCGCACACTTTGGGCAACGTGGGCAACCCATGTGCACGATGCGGTAACCAATCCGAGTGGAGTCTTGGGCCACGGCAAAAAGAGAGGGGGCTTCGGTGGGGCCATTTCGACTTATTCGGCTTGAGGGCTCACTGAAGTCTACAGCGTTTGCTCACCAGGAGGTACGCGGGCGTCCACCATCTTGAATATGCTAGCAAAATTACGCACCGATTCGCGCTACAGGAGCTGTAAGAACGAGGATAACGAAGCAAAGCCGTACATTTTTTAGAGTTCGTCCTATTCACAGGACCTAAACTTTATGAAAAATACTTGAAATTGGATGTGTTGCAAGATTTGAGTGTCAGGCAATCCATGTGAAGATTGGCATGTGTTTCTTAAAAAATCATAAAAGGGGTGTAGGTAGCATAGGCATGGACGGAAGTATTGCAATTTAAGTGAGCCTCGAGGTCGTGGGTTTGAATCCCGCGGCCTGCAAATAGTTTTTTTAGTTCCTTTAATTATTATTTTTAATTTTTTTGATCTTAATAACACTGGGTATTGCACCAAACCAATTTTTTTAAGAGATTGAGTCATAATTAAAAAAGTAAATTTTCCGTTTTTCGAAGTTAGCCTCCGAGATCGAGATATGGACCTTCGAAGTTCAAAATTGGACCTTTGGTAAAAAAATACTTTTAATTATTGTATGTAAACACCAAAAAAAAGTAAAAATATGAGCGTCGTCCACCTTTTGCTTTTATTTAAACGGTATACATATAACATTTTTACTGGCGCTGAAGTCATAGTCAAGTATATCTGACATAAAAATCATGTTCAATTTGTGTAAAAATTCATATAAAAGCAATATTAACAAAAATGTCACGATGGAAATTCATGTCACGTCATGCTCTGTCACTTGGCGTTTTACACTTGGATGGGGTTGTAAAAGAAAATTGAAACAAGTTGCATTAATTAAAAAAATCTAAAAACAACTAGAATTGCTCCAAGTCATATTAAAACAAGTTTCATGAAAACAGCTATCCACAATTCGCAAGAGTTTTCCGATTTTGTAAGAAAAAAAAATAACTTCCATTTTTGTCACTCTTTAATTGCGTCCCAGAAGATAATTTAGGTAGGCCTTCTTAAGTAAAGCCATTCTAAGAGGCCTACCCAAGAAGGGCTGAAAAAAATGCTTCCTTTGCTTAGCATATTGATATAAACCGTAAGCAAATACTTCAAAGATGTATGATTTTTATAAATTAAAGAAGCAACTTTAAAAGAACTCCTCCAAAAGGCCTTCTGAAGTACGTCCTATAAAAGCCCTTCTGAAGGCCCTTCCATGGGAACGAAGAAGAAGCCCTTCAATTTGTGCCACTCCATACAAAAAAGAAAGGGGAAAGGAATGTAGAGTGGAAGGCATCTTGACTCTCAGGGAGGCCTGACTCCTGATATTATCTACTGGGGTATATTTAAGGACCGGTTCGATTGTTTTCTTTTTTTCGGTTAAAAGTAAAAGAAAAAGGTATTTTCCATGTTTGTATCTCATTGAAATATACGACTGTCACATACGTGACATTTGGATATACCCATAAATATCTAAATAAAATAAAAATAAAAATGTTATTTTTGGTAATTGGTCGGAACGGGGTTCGAAACATTTAAGGACCGCACCAATATACATACATACGTATGTATGTACTTAGGTACCTGGATTTTTGCAGTACTGTGGATACAGTCCCCTAATTTTTCGTGTGAATTGTTATGCTATATTTTTGCTTTATTCTCTGTGCATATTAAACGTAATTAAAAACTGAAAATTTTGAATTTTTTTAAATTAAGTTTATGTAATTTTTGTTCTTAAGATATACATAAGTATGTTGTTTTTATATGCATAGATATATTACTTATGTATATTTACTTACACAGGTATCATTTCATTTCTAATTAATAAGGTTTTTGAGTAAATTGTGACCGATATGAAGCTACATTTTAATAATAAAAAATTTTAATAACTACATTGCTAGAGATATTTTGAAAATTTCTATCATCAAAGATTTTTGTTTTATATCATACATAATTGAAATTTCTGTAATGTGGCTGTAATTTATTTTCATAGTAATGCCGAGTTTCGTCTAGGCTTTGAATTTACAAAAAAAAATACAACTATTTTTTGTCATTTCAATGCCTAGTGAAATTCAGAAAACGAGTACATGCAATCGAATTATAAAAAAGAAAAAAAAAGGATTTTGTATAAAATAAATAGAAAAGCAACCTTCAGGAGGCTTAAAAAAAAATTCTAGTTATATATAGCGAAGGTGATGAAAAGATGCAACAAATTAGGTACAAATAATTAAGCAAATCAACGACAGCAGTTCACTTCAAGGCAGCTACAACTACGATTTGAAAAATTTACTAAACTTTTGTTATTCTTCATATAGGCGACTATTTACGTTTAATTTACATATATATTTATGTATGTATTTATATTTGTTATACGAAAGTGTGTTGAGGTGTTAAAAAAGTATTTTTGTGTGTTTTATTAAAATGTACATTGAATTTAAAATGTATGAACTCTTAAATACACAAATAAATTCAGTATTATGTTGTGATTATGAATGATTTTATATGTGTTGATACGTATGTGTATATTATTTTTCTCGAAATATTTTTGTTATACGATTATTATATAATATTTTAAAATATAAATATGTATTCAATAATTTACTGTACGCACCTGTATCGACAATAACATCTATGAGATCCATGGATTTGGCAAAGGCATCTTTCAGATTGATATGATGAAAGGAGACGATGCTGCCTTCACGTTTCGCCCGATCGAGCGCCTCACGTCGCTTGAGCGCCTTCTCGCGTCGCATCTGGTTCTTATAAAATTCAGCAAAATTGTTAACGATGATGGGAATAGGCAAAGCGATTACCAGAACACCGCATATGCAACACACAGTACCAATAACCTTTCCCAGTGCAGTAGTGGGATAGATGTCCCCGTAGCCAACAGTTGTCATTGTAATACCCGCCCACCAAAATGTTTCCGGTATTGAAACGAATTTTGTATCCTTTTCATCCTTTTCGGCAAAATATGCCAGCGAAGAAAATATGAGAACGCCCATGGCCAGGAACAGCATTAGTAGACCGAGTTCCTTATATGAATTACGTAGCGTAAAGCCTAACGACTGCAGGCCCGTTGAGTGACGGGCCAGCTTAAGGATTCGCAGGATGCGCATGATGCGAAATACTTGCACCACCCGGCGCACATCCTGGAACTGGTCCGTTGCATTCTTATTCGTCTCCAATAGGAATAGGGAAACAAAATATGGGAGTATTGCCAATAGATCGATTATGTTAAGGCCGCCCTTAAAGAATTTCCATTTGTCCGGCGACGCACTAAACCTAAGTATATACTCTAAGGTGAACCACGATATGCAAACGGCCTCAACCATAGCCAATTGCGGATTATCGGATGGTGTACCATTCTCACTGTGTTGTAGTTGTGGTAGGGTGTTCAACGTCAGGGCTATGGTAGACAGGACTATAAATAGTATGGATATCACTGCGATAACCTGTTGAGTAGAATTCAATTCAATTCGATTCAGAGGCTTGTTTTCTGTTTTGCTTAAAAATTTGTATTATTTTTTTGGTTTTTCTTTTTTCTTTTGTATAGGCATTATGTTTTTGTTGTACTTCAATTGAAACGCATTACAGGTCTTACTTAAGGTTGCGCTAATCAAATTAAGTTTCAACGGCTATTATATACTAAATGATAATGTTAAAGATCTAAAGAGACGCTAAACTTAAAGTAATGTAAGTTTATAAGAGCATTTTTGTAAAGTGCAGCTGGAGGCAGCTGTTGCTTGTTAGAAAGCATACATTTCCGGGAGGCAGGGATCTTACACTGAAAGTCATTTAGTCAAGGCGCTGAAAACTGTTGTTGGTTACTTTGTTGCAAGTCACACACTTTCAAGCATTTTCAGCTTTTTTTTTACATCAAACCAGTTCCAAAGGATCATGCCAGCCTAATTTCAAGGGTTTCTATACTATTTATAAATATTTATTAGCATATGCATCTAGAACCGCTGGGTGGGTGAGACTAGTGTGTGTGTGTGTGAGCTTTGGAGGTTTGTGTAAGAAATAACAGGTGGATGTAGTGGCGATCGGTTAAGTCCTTGATGCGGGGTGAATGGAGCCTTCTAGCCACCGAGGGCGTACAAATGTATGCGCTATGAGTTTGGGACTTATTACACAAATGTGCCTACTTGACACTTACCTACAGCGGTTAAAGTATACAATTTTGTGAAAATTGAAAAACGTATAAGAGTATTAGAACTAAAATATTGTATTAAATAAAAATATTTAAGGGTTTTCAGATACATATGGCTATGCTAATCCTTTCGTGATTTTTCTGTTGCTGTTTTGGATTGCTGGACTGTTGAAGTGAAGACTACGAGAGGAAAAGGTGAGGGCCTTGACTTTTGAAGGGAGAGGTGTTTACCGTTAGGTGTATTAACTCTTAAATGATCAGTATGGTGCTGAAATGCTTGGAACTAGCACACGAAATGCGAAATGCTGGATTTTGATTTAGTGTAAACAGAGAGAAGAAAACTTATAAAACTAAAGACAAAGTGACTTACAGTTAAAATTAATTACGTATGTATATACTTCAAAAAATAATGTTCTGTTAATTATATATTTTATTTGTTTTTTTTTGGTTTAAAAATAGATTAACTAAAAATAGTTAGGTGTCAATTGCACGCAACATAAAAATACACGAACACATGTACTTATAAGAGGTGAGGACAGAAAAAAAAAAACAGAAAAAAAATATAAACGGTTTAACACGTACTATATACATATCATCAGGTTGGTAAAAAATTTATGTATAATTGAAAAAAAAACAATATTTTTTGTTGATTAACTGTAAGTTTTTGTGAAATAAAAATTAAAAGTTATAAAAACAAAGAAATATAAATAAGAACTATCTAAATATAAAATTAGTTCTATGCATGATAGTTCGTTAAGCTAATCTGAAGTTGCTGCTGCAGCCAGTCGGTTGAACACTGTTAATTGTAGAATTGGTTTGGGAGCTCTATATAGGCTAAATGATGGGCACGTAGCAGCTAAACGATTGAGGTGGATGTGACAAGCTAACATACTGGCGGGGTTTCTATTTGGGCTGTAGTATGGGTGGTAATGAGAAAAGCACTTAACTGCCTGTAGGAACTGTGCGCCATTTCACTATTGGTTTGACAAATTAAATTGTCTTTCTTAATATATTTACGTAATTCGCAACAAATTTTTAAGCGTTTTAAAGCTAATTCATGCTTACCGGTACAACATAACTAAAACTTCAAAAAAGTCTGGCTTTAAAACTTAACTTACTAAAAAATGCGTGAAATAAAAAGTCTAAAATTTACAAAAAAAAAAGATACAAGAAAAATAATTTTTTAAAGAAATTTAATTTTTTTTCAATGAGATAAAAAATCGGATTCCATACAAACCGCACACCGTCTTCGAAACGGGCACAACTCAAAACCAGAAAATGCGAAAAACTATTTTTTGGCACAATGATAATAATTTTTAACAAATTATAACAATAATTTGTTCCAGCTTTTGCTGAAAGGTAAATAAAAGCTATGTGTGCATTTTTAGCGAATAACTTCAAAAATGCCAAATTTTGAGTTGTGTCTCTTTTGAAAACGGCGTGCGAGATGCCAATAAGAAACTAAAAAATGAAAAAAAGTTAAAAAAGCAAATGAAAGAAAATTTTAATTATTTTCCCGGTACCGATACCAGAAGCATATGCACCTATGGATATCCACATATTCTAAATAGTTGTTGAACAGATTTTGGTAAAACTTTTCTCAAACTTACTGAATATATTGAGTTGCAAAATAGAACACTTCATCAGTACATAAGCAATTGCTATTTGATTGTTAATTTTTAGATTCGAACACTATACACTATTCGTAAATGCGAATATCAATAAACTATTCGAGCCTCCCAGCCCTATTACTTATGAAGGTATCCATCTCGGTAAGCTTGAATGTCTCTTCTTCGAAATATTACTACCCGTTTTTTATATTGAAAGACACAAAGTTCGCTTTGCAGCTGCTACCTACTTTCTTAAAACTACAGATTTTTCTCGAAACACTTTAATGCCGTTCCAAATCAAATCGGTAACGAGTAAAGCGTATAACGAGTACACAATACTAGCAATCGGGTCTGCAGTCGATTTTTTGTAAGTTTAAAACAAAATTTGTCGCTTTTTCTTGTTTGATAAAGGTCAACAATTCACTACATTATTTACACTTGTTTGTACTGTTTTTGTTCTGTATTGTTGGCAAAGAAGAAGCTTAAAGTGTTAAAAGTGGCGCTAAAGTTTTGATTACAACATTTTTTTTTTTATTGTTAACCATTTTTTTTTCCAATTAAAAAAATAAAATAAAATGTACCCATATTAATATCAAAAAAAACAAAAATCACATCAAAGATAATTGGTTTTTCAACGTGTAAGCGCGTTTGACCAATTAAATTAATTACAACTACCAACAATGCATGACAATTTATTAAACTGTGTTACTTGTATGAAAACGGCAAATATTTATGAACTCTTGGAACCAGTAAATTTGCTTTATTTGCAATAAAAAGCGTTCTTACGTAAAGAGAAAATTAAAAAAAAAAAAAAAACAAAACATACTTGTAATAACACGCATTGACTTAGCTAGCTGAGGCTAGCAAAGTTAACAGTTAATTTGAGCAGTAAACATTTGCTAGCAAGCTAAATACTACAATAAAAACAAGTTCAATTCCATAACAACTGTACTTTGTGGGTGGTACTGTAGCTGGTCGGGTGGGGTACTGACATATTGAAATACGAGTATGCACATTGCGGCGAAATGCTTTGAGCGGTTCGCTCTTGGCTTTTTGCTTTCAGTTTGACTTGCATTTCCGCTTTGTGTGCACCTATGTACAACTACACATATATTTTCTTCCATACAAACGAATTAACAAAGTAGTTTTCTATTATTTAGGTATTTGATTTTGATTCACTTTCACATTTCATATATATTCTAGATTGCTGATTTCAAGTTCCACTATGTATAATAAACCATTCCGATTCGGATGGCAATTGCGTGCAGTGAACATCCTGCATCCGTAGGCCCTATAATTTGACACATTTCCGACTGTAGCATTAAAATATGCACAGCTTTGCAATTAGCATAATTAAATTGGCCATTTGTTTGGCATAAAACATATTCACGCTTGTTGTGTAAGTAAGTATGTGTTTGGTTATAAGTAGGTATGTTTAAAGGAAAATAGTATATGTAGGTAATTTGTTTTTGTATATGTGAATACGTCCACATCTACCATGGCGAGCACTGTACGCAACAACGCATTAATAATCGTTTTCGATGTTTTGATTGTGACATTTGATTTTGATTTTGATTTTGATGCATTCGAAATAAAGAAAACGTGTCAATTGGGTAATTGGATGGTGAAAATTTCAAAAAACTGCGGGAAAGGGTCTACAAAGTATTTACATAAATACTGAAATAAGAGTACAAATTGTTACATAAAACCTAAAATTATTTATGTATGTACGTAAACTATGTATGTATATAAGAATTATGCTAAGAATTGAATGAAAGCAGAAGAAGAGAAGTAGAGGTCACTATGGGATAAGGCATTCAGCTAACTATTACATTTACATACATATATTTAAAATTAAAAAAAAAAACCTCAGGCGTTTTATTCAAATCAAAGCAACTTTTTTATCGAATGTTTGAAAACTGTTTATTCTAAAGAGCCCTTTTTGTATACATACATATTGTATTTGCATTAAATATATATGTACTAATAATAATATTGAAAAGTTTTTTGGGCAAAGTAACTATGCATATCCTTCAATTGGTATATTGATGTTTCTCGAAGAGAAAGTATCGGTTACAAAATGTGTAACACGAGAACACATAAAACCAAAGAAAATTGAAAGAAATTAACTGAAACATTAGTGAGAGAAAGTGCCTCGAAAGCTAGCAATGGGAGAATGATCGAATTAAAGGGGTATATGTATGTACAAATGCGGTTGAGCTTATATAATATTTACACTTCATTTTCCCAGAGAGTTTTAAGATTACAAAAAATTAATTTAGGTGCCACAGAAAAATGTAAAAAGACTATCTCTAATTTTGGCAAAATAAATCGAAATTGCCCTGCAAAAATACTTTAGACAAAGGGCTGTATGGCGAGTTTTTTTTTGCTTGTGGTGGTAAGTGGTCATAGCAGTGTTGCCAGATGGTCCATATAACTTCAACCTAAAGTAATTTCAATTCTCCCTAAAAAAAAAACTTAAAATATCAAGATCACTGATGCTGGAGGCAATATAAAATTTGGCAACATTTCGAGGCTTGTCCTTGGCTTGT
Organism: Rhagoletis zephyria; assembly: GCF_001687245.7. Lineage (NCBI taxonomy): Eukaryota > Metazoa > Arthropoda > Insecta > Diptera > Tephritidae > Rhagoletis > Rhagoletis zephyria. The sequence continues at coordinate 250,147 of NW_016157185.1, forward strand.
TGAGTCTACCATTTTAGAATGCTGCAATTGAACGTATTTTCTCAATGTGATTATTACATAAAAGATACGCGTATATAATGATTAAATAAATATATTCAGTGCACATATTACATACATGTAATATAATAATGTTCGAAAGTTATGAAATTTAATTTTTTTTCTTAGGAAAAAAATTATAATTGAAAAAATCCATAAGAAAATCTCTAAAGATATTTTATCTCTAATTCTCTCCCTAATGCCCCAAATAACCCTAAAACAAGGGAGAAATACCCAAAGTTGGCAACACTGGATCATAGTAGTTATCTACGGATTTTATTCATATCCTGTACACTTACTTTATATATACAGAATGACTATCGATTTTTCAATAACTAATCAAGTAATAGGCGTCTTCACACCGATCGCGTTGCTTCATTAGTTGGAAGTTAAGAAACAAATAAACAGATTTTCGGACTCGGAACTGATTTTGTGTAGGAAATGAATAAAAGTCACCGCTGTCGTGTGCACGTCAGCGGATTTTAATCAAATTTTTGGACACATTTCGCATTGGTAGATACACTCTCGAATATTCTCCTCTAATATTTTTAACATTATTGAGTCGCTTGCCAATATTTAGACTCAACTAAATACATAAACATATCATTTTTGAGCCTTGATAAAATCTTTTCCAATACTCAAAAGGTCGTTCAGGATTACACCAGTTGGGCTTTAAGTCTGGCTATTAAAAGCCTAACCAATTTAGAGAATTTAATTTAAAAACTTTTGTAATTAAGCATTTGAATTTTGTGAGCGCTTCAACTAGCAAACAATTACAAAGGCAATGTAGATATCCATAAATTTCTTATCCTTATTTCTCATTTCTTTGGATCTATTCTAATTGTTCACGTTCTTACGACAGCATTGAAAACATAATAAAGGGATCCACTTGTTAGAGTTGTGTAATCAGAATTAAAAGAAGCATTTTTCATTTGAATATTTGGACAGATACACAACTTTGTCTCCTTTATCCATGCCTTTACTGATGATATTATGGGCCAGCAACTGACAGATAGCCGATGTCGCAGCGCATGTACACGACTAAAGACCTATCCTGATCCAAATCAATGGACAAACCGCTTTTTGCTCCCATTTGACAATGTGTTTTCACTTATTTGACGACAAATGCCACTGATTTTGACATAGTGAAAACCAGCCTCAAGTGTTAATTGAATGCCATATTTTGCGATCAGCCGGCCTATTCTACGCGTTATCGATGATTTTGTTTCCACCAAATTTGATTTCCTCTTTAATAACCGTGATTCAAGGTATATTGGTTACGATGCCACTTTATTCAATAGTCCAGGTAAGGAAATGCTGGTATTGCAAATTTCACGGGGCAATATTATTGCTGCCATCTCGTATTAGGTACGCAGATTATCCCCAAGCAATCACAAGATGGGATATGGTCAAAGTAAGAAGTTCAAACCAAGAATAATCGACAGCTTACACAAAAATACATTTACAACAAATTTTAATAAAGTTTTTGCTGAATCATCCCTGTCGCAAAAGCCAACAAACCTTTATTTTTCGTAGCGGCCAATTCTTGCGAAATTTCCATTTAAACTCGCTATGTCATAGACATTTATGTATCGAACAATTAGAAATTTTCACACCGCAAACGAGTGCAAACTATTTTAAAGAAATTAAGTGTAAGTAAAATTCTTAAAAACGAATAGATGGTTCTTTCACACGAATCATTTTTAATGTAGCTTTTGCTGCCAAAAATTGGATTTGCTCACCCAAGCTCTTGGCTCAATCTTTATCCATTCGTCCGGAAATATACTAGCCAGAAATGCTTTATAACTCTCTAGAAAATAATTTATGCGACCTCACATACGCGGTTTTGCATTTTGTTGATAGGCGGTGTTGATAATTTCAAGGTTGTATTTAAGAAAAGTTGCCAAACTTCGACAATTTTTATCCGATTGCAATATATGGGGTATCAGTTTATTTGAAAATAGATTTAGTTTTATATAGTACTCCATATTTTGAAATTGTAGAAATGATGATCAACGATAAACGATCTTTTTTTAATTTACCCCATAAAAAATCCCAACAAGCCTGGTCCGACAATAGATTCTTATATACCATTTTAGAGGCCTATATATCCTCTTTTCAGATCACATTCGATCTTTGAAATCTAATCAAAAATCGTATGAACAAAATGCTAAACTGCGTATGTGAATTATGTAAAATATTTTCTAGAGTGTAAAAACACTCACATTTCAAATTGGTTCTCTTTTTTATAAAGGAATCGCATTTCTTGCTAGTATATTTCAGGACGAATGTATAAGGACTGAGCCAAGAGCTTGTGTGACCAAATCCAATTTTTGGCAGCAAATGTCAGTTACGCGGTTTTGACGACGATACGCGGTTTTGTACTTTAACCGACGATATATGCATATGTAGTTGGTTAATAAACTATCCAATCAAACATTAGAGCAAATTTTTCCGGTCTTCTACTGAATCTATCGTACATTGTTTCGATTTCCATGAAGTCTACGATTCTGAGTTCTCGTACAGATTTTCTACAACAAATTTCAGTTGTCGGAACAGATAATTAAAGTCTTAAAAATAATACATGAAAGTAGCAATAATGATGAAAAAATATATGGGTGTTTCCATCGGAAGGTCTACCGTCATATATCTAACTTAGTTATGGGCCAACTTCTCCACTTTTCAATAGCTTTTGAGTATGTCTTGCTAGGTGGCGCCAGGGTCGAGATATTTAGAAAAACCTTATTTATGGTCCCATTTGGCTCGAATTTGGCGTATGTAGTTGAAACATAATAAATCATAAATTTCCAAAAAATTACCATAAATTGGCGCTGAAGTCAAAATATAAAGTATACGCGATATAAAATTCGTGTTTTATTTGCGTTCAATACTAACAAAAATATCATGATGGAAATCTATGTCACGTCACGCCATGTCACGCACAATGTTGTCGACTTTACTCGGATTTAGTGATAGTAATTTTTTTCGTATTCGTAGTGAGCATTCGGATTCGTAGATTTTCTACGATGGATTCGGTAAGAGGCCCCTTTAATCAATAATCAATAAACATCTAACACCATCACTCCTATTCTGCAACACTTTCGTATTCGGATTTTGCTACGAATCGTAGGAATGGAATGCTGCAATCCGAATCGTATCTTCGAACTTTCGAAATTCGTAACAATGGCATGCCTAAAAACGAACGAGTAAGCTTTTTTGCGTAATTTTGTACGAAAACAATGCTGTGTCGGAGGCGAGAAAAAATATGTAAATCGGTGTGTGTTTTCAGGAAATATTAGTGGTGTTTGCTTACAACAGATAAATTTACCTTTCGCATATACGTATATTTTTATCCACTGCTTTATATAAACGAGCAAAAAAGAATCTTTGTTGCCCCTTATCGAGAAACTTGGGTCCGGTTTAGTTATTTGTACAATGATTTTCGTTTGTTGTGTCCAAACGCATAACAATAAATATTTTTAACCCTTTGACATGCGGAAGCCCTATACGCGGCCGAAGGCAGAAGCAAGCGCAACAGGTGGTGGACCTAACAAAATGCAATGGCTTCAATGGCTTGGAAGAAGCTGTTATTGTATTAACTGGATTGAGAACCAGTTCTTCAGGCATAGGAGGAGTTCTGGCTTGTGGCTCAACAATTCAACCCGAAGCTGACATGGATGCCCCCATGATTACTACTTATGCCCGACCGCTCCGCATACCTGTGTGAGTCCATTGCCATAGCGCCTTCTTACTACACTGCTGCAAATGCATCAGACTCCATAATTTTACTCAAAATATTTAAAATTAACTAATTTTACTATAAACAAGCACATGATGAGTGTTTTTTTAATTCCTTTCCACTTTCTTTTCCTTCATACAGCTGAGTTCGAAAAATAGCTGATACCTGGCAATGCTGCACATTTTTCCGCAAGGGTTGCCACATGTCGATTTTTCGTTTTTCGTAACGTAGCTACGAATTACGAATTACGAAAATTCGGGTTCTAGAATAAGGGTGCATGTCTTGCAGCCCTCTAACAAAACTATTCATATGCAAAGCTAACTCGACTACTCCCAGTCTACATAGTAGATGTACGATGCTTAAACTATTTACAGACTCCTTACAAAGGATAAAAGCACCCATTTTTGTCTCATATTGTAAACAAACAAATAATTATTATAATTCAAAATATTTCATGAGCTACTTGTGTGTGTGTGTGGGTGTATGTGTGACATTCCAACATGCTGCAGACTTCAAATTGAGCATAACCACCAATTCCATCGAATTGAGTATCATGCATTAACGCCTATTGCATTCTATAATGATTATAATTATACACATACTTATATAGAATATGTATGTATATAAATACACAGCGCATAACAGCAATTATGTAAATAATTGATAAGCATACATATATAGTATATTTCGCAATGCTCATACAAGTAAAATTTACTATCGAAAAGAAGTTTTTTTTTTTTATATACAAACTACCATATTTATATATATATATACATACGATAATGCACAACGGACTACTACTACTCAGTCAAGCATAAAAAATAAATAATTTATATATACATACTATACATAAATACGCATTAAAACTAAATAAACTCAAACTGATTTAAATAAGATACAAAATAAAACATATTTACGTGTACTAAATATATAACGCTGTGATTTTGTTTGAATATATAATTAAGCCTGGATTTACAGGTATTTACACATTTTCCTTATTGCAACACATACAGAGCTACAGCTATTGATTATTTTTGTACAATTCCGGGAAGCAAACTCAAATTAAAAAGTAGGGTATACAAATTCCATTCCATATCAGAACAAAAAAGAGTACAAGTTACGCACACACTTGTCTCGAATGTTTTGCATTACATAAATGGTTTTGTTTCTTATCTACATATATGTATGTATATGCACTTGTAAGTATCGAGCAATCTGGTGTTAGGAGAGCAAACAACTTGGTAATCGGTAATTACATACATAGATGGTATATGTTGTATTGAAAAAAAAAAACAAACAACAAGAAACTGGAGTACTTATGGGGTTTTGGAGTGCATGTGGTTCACATCCTTTTCTTGGCTTTACCAAAGAAAACAAACAAAATTCGAAACAAACAACGGAATGGCATGGAATTAGTTGTTGTTGTTTTGTTTTTGCAATGATTGCTTATATGTATTGCGTTTTAGGCAATACAAATATGTATGTCTATGGATCACCATTATCATTTGGCGGGAGATTATTATTACAACAATACTACAACAAAGGAGAAATACCGTGGAAACACCAAAAAACATAATAAAAATAGGGTTCAACAGAAAAATAAAGAAATATATTTATTAATGAAATAGACGAAAACGTAAAATTAGAAATACTAATTTTGCTTTGGTCTTTTTTTTATAAAATACTAAATGGAATTTGGTGAAATCATAAGCCGAGGCTAAACCAAATTAAACAAAAGTTGAAGACTACGATTTCTCTTAAGTGTTACATTTTGTACGTTTTCGAGATACAAGCTTCCGCAAAAGCCACTACGACATCACAACAAATGTAGTACAAACCATAACTTTACTTTTCTAGCGACTGATTCTCACACATCAATAATATGTAGATTAGACGCCAAGCATTCAATCGATCATTTAAATAAATATGACTATTCAATGGAAATATTATTAATTCTATATGCATTTGTTTTTTTTTTTTTGAAGTTACGCCACCAATTGTTTTTACTAAACTTAGGAGGGATAATTTTTCAACCGAAAGCAATATGAATACGTTTAAAAGTGTTTAGTGTATTTGTAATTATAGATAACAAATAGTCAAGTACATATGTACTAGAGTAGAAGGAAGAAAGAACAACAACGAGAGGACTTAGACACATATCCAACAAAGGACAAATGAATCGGAAGTTTTTGTCATTGTACGAGTACGTGTACGATTACATACATACTACATTTCTCAGTGGGCACTTATGAAGTGTTGCCTGAAGTGTTGTACAAATTTAAGCGAACAATTTTAATTTAGTGAAAATTAACGATTATTTATGTTTGCTTTGCTTTTCTAATACAATTTTTACATTTTAAGACTTCACAATCATTTCAAATTAAAATTAGTATTATTTACTACTACTACTTGTGTTGTTGTTTAATTTTCTGTAGTTGGATTTATGTGTGATTTAGTTATTGTTGGGATACTAGCCGGTAATTGTTGAAGCAATAAATATGTTCTTACTAACTTGAAAAAAAAAAACATAATTAATTATTTTGTTGGTTCTCATATTATTCTTATCATCGTTTAAAAAAGGATGTGGTTTCGGGCGGTATATCAGAAAATAAATTATAATCAAATATTACTTTATAGTTAATTTTTTGGAAAGTGAATAAATTTCGAAAAACAGCACAACTGACAAAGAACTCCGGAAATTTTTCCAGAAAAAAAAACTGTTTATACATTATACATTGAAAACAATAATATTGAAAAAATAGTCAGTAAAAAGTAAAAGCAAGATAAACGTAGAAATTTAATCTTCGGCGGAGTTCTAAATATTGACAGAACATAGCGAGGTAACAAATAAAAAATATGCCTACTGTATTGACTCGTTGGTTGCACTGTCAGCCGTGTTTGTGAGCGGCCTAAAACGGGCACTATTTGTAACTCTTGAGACTCCTTTCGTTAGAAGACAATTAATCTAATGATTTTGATTAAATATTCCTGCTTTTTTCCACTGGTATTTTGCTGCTACGTTTGCAGAAAACAGCACCCAGACTTATGCTTGAAACATAACAGACCACAGTCTAGACCTGTCAAATTATTTTTACACATACATATGTATGTAGATGGTGGCAATAGAGCTGCCCCGCTACTTCTTGGGCGTGGCCAGATTAGATATACATATTTCTATTCTTCAAGGTCTTCAAGGATAAGGTCCTTCCTCTTCTTTCGAATTCATGATGTCGCTGCCACCTTAAAAAAAATGTATGTCTCCACCGAAAAAGCGTTAAGATGATGAAGAAAAAAAAGGGTGCAGCCGTAACCCGTGGCTCGTTGTTTTAAATTTTTGAAAAGGGGTACTCACTTTCCGTAGCATTTTAGGTGTAAAGTTGCTACCTAGCAATCTAGCACGCTTTTTGCTATTGGAAAAGTAACAAAACATGTGCAACGTAGCAACTTTACACCTTGAACGCTGCTCAACGTGAGCTACCGTAATATGTTTCAAGCATTAGTATTATTTTATTTGCGCTTTATTTAGAGTCATTTTGACAACCTCTTTAAGATAAAAAGCGCCGCATGATTCGTTTCTTTAACTTTATTAACTTCCAATTTTAGTATATAAGGAAGCTTCTAAAGAATTAGAGGCCTCACAATTTCAATTCACTCACTATAAGCATATGCCTAGTGGACCTGAGCAAAAAATTTCCGAAAAGCTGTCAACAGGAGGGCCTTTAAGGAGGCCAAACCATTGCTAGTACTTAGTCTTTCAACGATCAGAGTAGAATAAATACTGAGAATATTGTGATGATTGGTTAGTTAAAGATTATGGAATTTACGTTCATTATGAATGCCAAACTAATTGGTTGTTGTGCTAATTTAGCTCCAAAGGTACATGTTTCAAGGAGTAATTTTCTGATATTAAGTACATTTCTCCCTGTCGGAACCAATATATTGATATATATTTTCTAAATATAGGAATACCATCCACGAATCTACTGCTGATCCTTTATTGGATGCGGGAAGGGAAACATAATTCTTTGCTTGCTCAAATACAGATTAACTTTGAACTTAGATGGCATAATTTTGTGGTGCCTACTAAGTCTGAAATACTACTTAATCTTTGAATTCGAATTGCTGTGAAGAAATTTTAGAAGCTTGCATTTAAATGCTAACAAAAACTTCGAAAGCTTACAACATTTTTCCATGTAATTCTCTACTACTCAAATGTTTATGTTCATGTCGGAGAGTAGCAAACTATTTAGTTTAATCTAACTTTTCTTTTGGATCGACTCTTATTTAAAACATGTAGTACATACATACATATATAGATACACTATACGAAACATTTATTATTTTTTACCTCTACTATGTTCTACACCAAACTAGACTCCGCTTATTCGAAGTACGATTTGTTTTTAATATACTATATAATAAATTAATACATATACAGAAACACAAACAAAGAAAAGCAAAAAAAAATATATATTTTTTTAAATATTTAAGAAAAACATTTAGGAAAAATGGTACTTCAAATTAGAAGAACACAAAACATAAATACAAAACGTTTGAAAAATTTTAAGAGATGTCCCCAAATATGTTGTAATTATTTCCGCTTCCGCACAAAAAAAAAAAAACACTAAGCTGAGGCTGAACACTGCTTGCTAAGCGCTCGAGAACAATGGTTATGAAGCAAGAGGAGGTAGCTATTTTATGGTTGAGAAAATGCTAAGGTGGAATTCTTACAGAATTAGACTTCCTATAGACTTTCTCAGACGTGGCTTAAGCAAAGCATAGGTTCGGGTATTGGCTAATTTCACTAGCGTTATGAAAGCGGAAATGTATTACAACACGCCTTTGGCCACTTCTCCCCAGAGTTCTTGTGTGTAAAATTTATTTCGAGGATTTCTACAGCACACCTGCCGCCTGGTCATATCGCTTATTGCCCATTCCCAAACATAGTTATTGGATGTTTTTTTTTTTTAGTTTTTTTTTTTTTGTTTTTGGTTGCAAAGCGTCAACACTTCAACGTTTATCGCACGTGCTGTGTGTATAAGTAATGAGATTAATAGAAAGAAATTAGTAAATATTTCATAAATTATTTGAAAATTCTTTCTGTTAGTAATAGAGTTGGCAATTTCCACACAGCATCATCACCTGGATGACTACCAAAAATATAAATACTCGCTTTTCAGGCTAGAAAAAGAAGTACTACAAAAGAAGTATTACAGTTAAAGAACATTTGAATAATTGCGATCTTTCGAAAAATTTACAAAAAATAATTTCATATGGTTTTAGTAGTAATCATAATCCGACAACACAAAGAAAACACATATGTAAATCGATAAAAATAAATAATCACCAAATAAAATTTAACATTTTCTTAAAAAAAAAGAAGAAAAACAAACGATAACACAAAAGACTTTTGATATCACGATGATGAAAAATAAAATGTACAAATGTATATTCCAAGTTGTACGTTTACTCCGTACTGTACGTTCTAGGGCAGGGTTTCCAGGATTGTTAGCTGAAGCTTAGCTTCAAATATTTTCTGCCCCTTTGTTGGCAAAGTTAGTTCACAAATGATTTTATTGCATGCCATTTGTATTGACAGCTTCTTCAACATGCGAACTGTGTCGAAAACGTTTCAAGCTTGAAGCTGACAATGAAGTGAGGAATGGTAGACGCATCGGAGTGACACTACGACAATATTTAAAAAGCGTGTGGAAAACGCTTAGAGTACATCAAAAAGAAGAGTTTGTTTAATTAAAAAATACTTTTCATATGCAGGTATGTATTTAAAAGTATTTACACCATTACAAAAAGACGTTAAAAACAACACATATTCTTATAAGATAAGTATATATTTACTTGGGTAATACCATTGTGCAAAACTCTCCAGCGAGTAATGCAAACGAAGCGTAATTTCAGAAGCAACGCCCAAAACATACATAAATATTTCTTAGAAATATTTTAAAGATTTTCTTTTGAAAACACACAAACACATTCAATAATTTCAAATGGAACGAGAAGATCGATTCGTAACTGACGTTTTGGGTCTGCTATTTTTCACATCACTATCATTAAACGTTGAAAATGGAAATGGAAATGCTAATGTAAGCTGTCATTAACAAGTAAATAGTTGTGAGTAGAGTATTAGTAACAGTTTTTAATCATACATGGTTTTGCAATTATTTACAGCGACTAGTTCTGCAACTGATTTTCTTCAACAATTTCATTCTGGTGAAAGAATATTTTAAATTCAAAAACATTTCTTTAGCGTTTGCGGTAATTTTTGGCGTTAGAAGTATCCCAATAAGTAGCAAATGAACAATTATCCTTAGAAAAAATTTTATAATTCTTTTTGCCATATTTATCGCACAACAAACACAACAAAGCCAAGAAACATCAAGTTAACATGTACATATGCATCTTGTCCAATGAGTTCTTAAACATGGAAATAAAGCTGAGTGTTGATAAAGCTGAGTGTGGTAAAAGATAAACAAAAAAGTTAGTAAATAGGTACATGGAACTATGCGACTGTGGTGACTGAGGCAAAATTTACAGCGTTAATTGGATTTTTTAAATTATCATTTATCATAGTTATTCGGCTGAGTTAATTTGATTTGTTTTTACACTAAAATTGTGACAGAAAAGAACTTAAATTTTCGAGTAAATAATTTTGTGAACAATAATATGCGGCACAGACATTTTTTATTACGTACAGGTCACCATATTCGGTGCTTTGAGCAGTAAATATAACAAATCTAAATCTACTTTGTTGACCCCCTCTGAGACCACGATATTTACGGGAAATCATAAGATGTTCACATGCGAAAATTTCCCGAATCAATGAGGACTTAATTAATATGTCTTGTGGCGAAATATATATAGTGCAAAAACTAAAACGCAGTGGGGGCATCCTGGACTTTTTAAATAACGAGGCACTATAGAGTGGGAACATTTCTATGCAGAGCGGGGCCATATGATGTTAGGGTGGTCCCTACCCCCTACCCCCTTCCCCTTCTAATATAACGTATAAAATATTCTCGACGAAAATGTATCACATAGACAGAGTGTTCTGTAACAGCTTTCTCTGGTCGCTAATGAAATAAAGTTCTACCATCCGTATTGTGTACCAGGGGATTTTAGCGCAGATTTCAGCTTCAAACGGAAATAAATCAAGATATCGTTTAACAACCTAATGCAACGATTTATTTGTGTATGTACATATATAGCTCAGCTCATATCATGCTCATAATTTTAAATGATACCACAAAAATGATCTAGCATCTAGAACTGAAGTCGTGCTATCTGACCTAGAATTGAGATTGGCTGTAAAGATGGAGTCCCATCGGACACTGTGATCAAAGATTCATTATACTTGAAATTTAGCAGATAAGAAAAAGGGGCAAAGTTGGTAGTCCTCAATTAATTCTGGCCTCTAAAAGCGCTCAGAAAACCGAATATAAGAGCCTATGCTTAAAAAAATGCTCATTTTTATTCTGCTCCAAAAAACGCAATTACTTTTGCAAACCTTTAAAGGTTTTTACAGTTAGAAAAAGAAGAAAAACTTCTCGCTTCTTTATTGACGCTGCAACCGCCTAAGCGATTTTGGCCGAGTCCACAAGAAGAAAAACACGAAAACTTATTTCAGATTAGGATTAAGGGATATAAAATATGTAAGTATTAACTAATTCAGTTCGTCAGACAATGTGTAATTAATTTTATCGAAACTTCAGGCAAAAGGGGCCGTATCTTATAAGAATTTATTATTTATTTACTTAAGAAGTGAGAATCTATAAAGTTTTGCTCAAATAGCCAGAAACGCCATACGTCATGCACCGAATTTCATCCTTTATCTTTCACTTTAAGTGTAAAAACAAACAAAATTTCTCCCCTGAATATTTTATTACGAGTACGTATGTATAAATATATATGCATGTATACGTATGTATATGGATAAATAAGTGTAGATTAAAATATTAAATGCGATGTTATAATGCTTCAAGGTTATGTGGAACTTAAGAGTTACAAAATAAGATGTAAAATTATAAATTAGAAAAGAACAAAACAATACAACACTTAAAATTATGTAATTGAAATTAGAAAAATTAATTTATATAATACATATAAAATATAGCGATAGAAAGTAAAAATAAAACATAATAAAACTTTACAGACGACAACAAAAACATTTCCGCTTCGAAGATACTCACTAAAGATATTCGTAGATAACTATTTATTTATTTATTTCGCTTGATCCGGAAAAGATTTACGTAGATATAAATGTTTGCGCTGTTACCAGAGCATCTCAACTTACCCTCGCGGCGAAGCTGGTGTTTGGCTTCTCGAGCAGCTCCCATAAGTACTTCTGGTATTCAGCACACTTGCCTTCGCCGAACTCTTCTTCGTCCCGTTGTCGCAGCGATTCGGCTTCTTTGCGCATTTCTTCGTGGACATTCTCTTTTCGCTGGTGGTACTTGTGCTGGCAGCACGACTCCAGATACAACTCATCGACCCCCCAGTACTCGAGATCATCACTAAATGCCAGAACACACATCTCGTCGACGATGTGTAGCTTTCCGGTACGATAGAAGTTCAATATGGAGCTGAAACTTTTCGGGTGTCGGTCGAAGAAATACTCGTTGTCGACTATCGAATAGTCGTCGCATAGCTCAATGATTGCCTCGTGCGTGGTGCATTCGCGCAATCGGCCCAGACGTGTGTGCGGCAGTCTTTCGAGTGTGCGCCAGAGAACCTCATGTTTAACGCCGCCTACATTGATGGACACGCGGCTATTCACTTGTTTCGATTGCGCTATCATAAAGGGTTCGGGTGGTGGTATGGAGGACATGGATCTGGAATGTGCGCGCTGCAGTGCGCCAGTGCCCATGTTGCCGTGCATATGGGAAGTCGTCGGATTGGAGTGCGTCGGTGATGGTATTGGGAATGGAGCGTATCGCACTTCTTTGCCAACAGCGCCGGTACTACCAGCACCAGTGCCGGTACCGCCAATGCCACCGATATTTTGACCGCCAGGCGCGGCAACGCCACCGATACCGCCATTGCCCATAGGGCCACCAAGGCCGCCTGCGGTGTGCGTGGTTGTGGCGGATGCGCCAGTAATACTGCCGCCATCGTCGTAATCCAAGTTTCCAATGCTGCCGCCACCGATATTGTTGAGATTGCGTTGGCTGGTAGTGACGCTGGTACCGGCAGCCGCAGAAGCAGCTGCGCCATTGTTATAAGCAAGATTGCCAGTTGTTGGGACAGCTCCAGTGCCGCAACCAAATGAACTAGCTCCACCGGTTCCCATCGCTCGGCCCCAATCGACATTACCGCTTGTATCGTAGTAGGCTTGGTTATCGTTGTTGTCGCCAAGGTCGTAGCCCTGGGTGATGTGACTGAGGCTACTGACGGCAGCTGTTGCTCGAGCTGCCGGGCTGCGGCCAAGCGTTTCGTTTTCAATCCAATTACTGGTTTGTTGCTGCTGTTGTTGTTGGAGTAGTTGTTGCTGTTGCAATTGCAAATGTTGTTGCTGCTGTAGCTGTAGATCGCGCTGAGACTGTTGCTGCTTTTGCTGTTGTTGTTGTTGTTGGCTAGCAGCCTGTCCACCATGCAGTTGTCCGACCATTTGCGTACCTCCATTATTGAATTGGGGCGGTGTTGCATCACCCGTTTCCCAGCGTACCGTTTCACGGTCTCTATCGCGTTCGCCGACCATAAGTCCGCCACTGCGGTAGAAAATAGAAAGCAAGTTATGTAACTAAATAACACAATTTGTTATTAAACAAATGATTCTTCAAAGGCTTGCTGTTGGGGTAACAAGGTATTTTTCCAATCAATAATATTCTTTAGGTCTGGTGGTTTATGCCAACGAAGCTTACTTGAATAAGCAAGAAGATAGAGTGCAAAAAGTTCTATAAGGACCTGGGTCTGAGCAGTTCTAGTGGAAAACTATGTATCTGGACGAAGGCAGTGGCAGCCACCATTATGAAAGCAGTTGGATAGACACTATATAAGAAAAAGTGTGACAGAGGCAGCATTTAGAAATTTTCCATATTTGGAGAAGAAAGGTTTGCCATTTTACAAAAACATTAAACATAGAATTCGCGATCGCTTACAACATGCGTTTGGTTTAATCTGGAGAATGCGTCATTGCTACTTATTACTCTGGTTATCGATAACACTTTTCTAGCTATGAATTTTAAGTAATATGTCCTTTTGTCAAAAGTATTAATTAGGCTACTCTGCCCCTCATGGCTTCACATATTTTTGTATGCTGTGCGTTTCGGCCCATTGGAGTTGCTCTTGAAGTCCGCCTGCCAACGACTCACTACTCATTTTTACTGCTGCGGATTACATTTATTATACATCTACGAGTGATTCTGCTCACCAAAGCTCAATGAACGTTGCGTAAAAGCTCCGTAAATTATTTTTCTTATAATGGTGCCACAATCGACGCTTTTTCATATCTGTCCAGCTGTGTCTGTTATAAGAATCGAGCTGTGGGTATTAACTAAAATTTTACTTAACCCCTTCGCTTCCAAAAATTTTCCCAAAAGTATAGGTATAAGCTCTATTGATGTACATACGTAAGTATAAATCTTTTCGAATAATATCTATTTCGAATTGGCAAACGTAAAATAAATATACTTACCGCTACATTGCATAAATTTTGTTATTACAGTCTCTATAGTAATCAAGCAAATTTTATTTGTGACTCTCAGGAAAATTTTTTTAGATTTCCTCTCGAAATGTGTGCTTTTTTACTAAATTAAACTTAGTTGTATGGTCACGAATCACAAATATTTCCACTTCCTTAGTATCCGGTATATTATTTGCAGCATCCACTTCAAAATTATAAGTTTGTATTGCGTAGCGGCTCTCCCACATGTCTTTTTCGTATGATTGAATCACAGGCTGTTAAGTTCCCTTAGCTAATCCCAAATGGTCGTTCTACTACCACGATGTACATATATTAACCACTAATCGATTTCACACTCTTCGCAATTATTTATCACAACGGAACGTACAACTTTTGGCAGCTTATCAATGCGGCTGGCACTATGATTATCTTCATTATGTGTGCGTTTTTATAGTTGCATTTTTATATCTGAAAGAAAGGATTATAGGTTAATAAATTGTATTTGTAAGTACATATGTATATACATATATATATTTATATATGAGACATTCTTTTTCGTATCGGACACCAAATTTGGTGTACCAATTTCGATTCGCTTCAACATTTTTTTATGGATTCCACACATAAAATAAGCTAACATGTTTTCGAGGAAACTTTTTTAAAATTTTTTTCTTCGGAGATATGATCTGTCAAAGATTGGATTTTTTTGTGATTTTGACTAATCATGTAGTGATTACCAGTAAATTAGAATATCGCTTCGTTCACAACATTTGTTCGACTACTTTTTCATATTAAAGAATATTCAAGAAATGGGATTGGCTAAATTAAAACCAAAGTTCCAAAATTAAGACTTTATTGTGGTTTTCGCCAGAATATCTATATGGATTGAAAAAGTTGTGGAAGAAATAATGTTAACAAAGCGATATCCGCAGCAAAATCTGCGTTTTGCTAGCTTTAGTCCTGCAATTGTCACGACCATTTCGTCATAAAGAAAAATATTTAAAAATAGTTCTTGAAAAATGCCAATTTTTTTACCACGTTTTTTATAGAGAATTAAACATAGATAACGATGGTATAATTTTAAATACCTAATTTACTCGTCTTCACTATCTAAATCAACTTGAAAAAGTTCAACTGTTAATAGCAAAGTTAGCTTTAGGACAATTTTGACCATCTTATTTATAGAAATGTTAATTCTGTTTCTTTAGCTTTAAAACGTCGCTAAGATGAAGTCTCCACGATGAGCGGACCCCGAGATATAACGATTTGAAGAAGTACATGATTAGTCCGATTCACGAAAAAATGCAAACTTTGACAGATCATATCTCCGAAGAAAAAAAAAATCCTCGAACACGTGTTAGCTTATTTCATGCATAGAACCCATAGAAAACAAGTAATATAGTCTAATTTGGCGCGGAGCCGAACATTAGATACCCGGCGCAAGTATCAAATATAGTTTAGTAGGCAAATGTTGTTTGTTGTCCGAAAAATACCGCAACATGGTAAGCAGGGGTGTATTTATCCCTATTTCACACATCTTCGATAAACTTATGTAGTTATATGTGGGCGCTATCACGCTGATTTTCCGAAATTCCATAATAATGTTACTTCTTTTCTTTTTGTGTACATAAATTAGCGTCCTTAAATTTCGAAATATCAAAGTTTCAAGCATTTCTGAAATTTACCGTTATATAAAAAGTGGCCGTAATTTTAGTCCGATTTCAATAATTCTCAGCGTTTTACTTTTATGTGACAAGCATAATAACCTTACCGAGTTTGGTACAAATTGGTCGAACGGTTACCGAGATACTTATAAGTTGTCACAAGCGGGCGGTGCCACGCCCATTTTCCAAATTTTATCATACGCGTATTTTGTGCTAAATAATTATTGCAAACATCAATTTTGAATAAGTTTGCTTCGGTATTTACTGATTTAACGAAGATTTCGTATTTCTCTAAATTACCGTTATGTGGGACGTGTGCGTGGTTATTGTCTGATTTGAAAAAATTTCAGCCGTTTGGTATGTCTTGTCAAGGCCAACCACTGTACCAAGTTTGGAAGAAATTGGTGCAGCGGTTACCAAGCTATACACATGTAACCATAAGAGGGCGTGGCTACGTCCATTTTCCAAAAATTTATAATATTCTTATTTTTCGTCAAAAATTATTGTACATATCAATTTTGAGTGAATAATCTTCAGTAGTTACTAAAATATCGCAGCTTTCGTATATCTGAAAATTACCGTTATATGGGAAGTGGGCGTGGTTATTGTCCGATTTTCCCCATTTTCAATACCATCAGTCCTACGCCCGAAAGAAGTTTCGTTAAGATATCTCAATTTTTACTCGAGTTATCGTGTGTACAGACGGACGGACGGACAGGCAGTCATCGCTTAATCGAGTTCTCTTTTCATTCTGATCATTTATAAAAAGCACCCAGCATTTTAAAAGCGAGCTATATAAACTTTATGCCTAAAGAACTATAATTTCAATTCATTATCTTGCCTTTACCTTTCTCTAGCCTACGGTTGTTGTGTTGGATTATTATTAAATAAGTAAATAAGGCAAATGATACACGAAATCAATATTAATGACACAGAAATCGAATGTTAAAAAAATTAGGTCACGTGTGGAAAAGGAAGGCATGGATAGTTAATTACACAATAAAATTCGTCTTAAGGCATTTGTGTAAAACATACCAATAAGAGTTTCACTATCCTGTCGGGAATCTCGTAGACGACTACTAGCTGCTCTGCGAGTACCGACTTCAATTGAAAAAAAAACGCTAAAAATCGCCAGCCATGGAAAACTGAGAAATTACTTTTCCATGTACAATCCAGACTTTCGGGAAAATTTGGTTTCATCAATTCCCCAGCCGACTGCCGAATTGTGTAAGCAATTTATTTTTTGTCTGCGATGAGATTACTTTTTCAGTATTGCCCATGTGCTGCACAATTAAATGTAGGTACTATATCCCAGCAAATATGTCGATGTATGCATGTAACTGAATACAACTGAACCGAATATCTAATAGCAAATGCTTAATAAAATATGCAAATGCTTTTATGGTAAAATCAGGTACAGAATTAAACAAAGAAACAAAAGTAAGCTCGACAGAAAAATTGATATGCCAATGAAGTCCAGCAAATGTTGAAGAAGAATATTGGCAGGTTGTCAACTAACTGAAATGTGCAAATGCGCAACTTGTATGGACTCCTTGACATGAGTTAACACAACATGTATTTACATACGTATATGTACATGTGTGCGCGCCTGCAAATATCCAGCAAATATGAATGCAAGTGAGTCCATACATACTACTTATGTAAGTGTCTTAAACCGGCTGCAGAGGTGCGATTTGGGCTAGTCGGCCACTAACATAATCGCACACCTTGGATGATAACGACTTGCAGCTATACCTGGCAGAAAGCAACGGCAGCGGAAACAAGTCGAGGCTACCAATTGGGCGTTGCACTTCCGCTGCAAATTGGAACAAAGCCATTCCTATTTACGGCAGCTCATTTACAAATTCACAAGGTTAACATAAATCCAAACAATATTTACAACATTCACATTTAGGCTCCATCCATACACACATGCGCTGTAGTCAAATGTACTACCTTACAACTAGTATGAACCGCATGCCCAACTAGTCAGCCAAGTATCTTTTTTCCATGCAATCAACTAGTATTTTTGACATGGGGATGTCCTACGATACCAGTCTTATGCTAGT
Organism: Rhagoletis zephyria; assembly: GCF_001687245.7. Lineage (NCBI taxonomy): Eukaryota > Metazoa > Arthropoda > Insecta > Diptera > Tephritidae > Rhagoletis > Rhagoletis zephyria. Next base: position 268,291 of record NW_016157185.1, read on the forward strand.
TCAAAATAGACCGAAAATACTAGTCCAATTATGGACCGAAACCACTACTTTGGGAGTAAAAAAATGAAATGAATTCATGAATATACAATAAAAAACTTTTAAACCTTATTGTATTACACATTTTTATTTAGCTGCTTTAGATTTGGCATAACAGAGGTCAACAAAAAAAAATCGATGAAAGGTTCCTTTGGCCAAACCTAGTCTGCAATATGTTTTTGGAGTCGCTGAACCCGAATCTGAAGTCCGCTTTGCTCCCTCACGTCTGGATTTTTTTCTAACCTCAAAAAACATCTCGAATTTTACGTGACACGCAGTTAAGAAATAAAGTATTTTCAAAACTACTGCGTCTGGTACCCAAATGGTAAATATTGATTTACCTATTTAAATAGTTTGAATTTAATTTTTAAACAGGTGGCAGCCCTCTTCAAACACTTTAAAAATATTCTAAGCGTTCAAACTAATGATTTCTTAAGATTCATTCGCTTAACTTTAATATTTTGATACTTCATACAAATTAGACTTTTCAAACAGGTGGCAACCCTCTTCAAAATGTTTACAAACTACTACGTGCTTAAACTTTTCGTCTGGCACCCATACATATTTCTATTACCTAATTCTCTTAATTCAAATTGGATTTTATTTTTTAACAGGTGGCAACCCTCATAAAGTTAAGTTAAGCAACAAAGATTTACAAAACTGTTTCCATTTATGCCCATTTTGTAATAATTGGGTTAGCTTTTGAAATAATTTGAACTTAATTTTTTAAAAGGTGGCAACTTCTCTCGAAGGAGTTAAACCTTTTTGCGCACCTAAAGTCAGAGTCTTTTGATTTGGCACCTCACTTTTGAAAATCGAACGAACGATTAAATTATTTGAATTCAATTTTTTATCAGGTGGCAACTCTTTTCTAAAAAGTAAAACCTTATTGCACATTTAGAGACCAAGCGCTTTAATTTGACATCTCATTTTTGAAAATCGGGCGAACTGTACAGATCTTTTATGCTGCACAAAGAATCCCTTCGCGTATTATATATATAGATATGTATGTAAATAAGTATTTATTTGTATATACATATGCATTGTATGTATTAGAGAGCTGCAAAGTTCCCAGCCAAACTGCACTTCTCACATTCACTCAAAAAATAGGGACACATTTTTGCGGTACCTATAAAAGAAGAAACCAAAAGCAGAGAACATCCCAAATGAGCGTACCTGAATGATGTTACTCGACGGCGCTCTCCTTCGGCTAGGGATAAATCGATACAGGTAAGTCCAAGCACATACTCTATACTTTTCTCAATTTACCAAGTAGTGTTTTACTCGATACTTTTTACTGCGATCCAAGTAGGTATCGAAAAAAAAGCACTTGTATTGGAAGCGCAAAACTTATTTTGCTTCAGCGTCTTCTTTGATAAGCAACCCATTAGAGGAATGGGAAGATATGAGCACTACATTTCCGCAGCCATATAAGCAAGCCCGTCTATACATAACGGTTGTTCGGCCATCTGTCCCTTGCGAGAGGCTTTGCTCAAAAACAGGTACAACTATTAGACATGTTCTAAAATTCGAAAATTTAAAATCGACTTGACTTCGATAATTTTTTCGATGGTTTAACCCATAAATTTACAAGTCTCGCATTAAAATAATTTATTTCATATCGCTGCTGCTTCTTTTACGGTTTTCAATTAGAATATTCACTCTTTTTATCAGATATAATTAAAAAATATTAGGCAAGTTCAAAGTTTCGAATTTCAGAACATGCCCGTATATCAAAACTTCGAAACCGCCTTTCACGAAAACACTTGGAAAAGTTGACTTTTTTGGGGAAATTCAACAAAAAAGGAGTTATTTTCTTAAACTTATTTTATATGAAAAAATGTATTTTATTGTTTTTGTATGAAAAAGTATTAGAGTATAAATAATCCTGTAAAAATGCATATTTTTCGTGAAAAAAATTCAATAACTTTGACTGCAAACTGCAAAATCGTAGTTCTGTGTACTCGATACCTTTCCAATACTGACTAGGTATCGATACCTTGTTTGGTAAAAATACAAGTACTAATTTGAGTAATACCTTGATAGTATCGATTTATCCCTACCTTCACCAAATACGCGTTCCGCTATGCTCACATACTTAAGTATCAAGCAACCTGAACGTAGTATTTGAAAACTTCACATAGGAAGGTCAAACTGCAAGTGAAGTTTTACGTTCTCTTTATGGGTTTGGATTCTACTTATAACACGCGAAGAAATTTTTACTTTTGATTGTGATCAGGTTCGCATTCGTTCGATTTTCAAAAATGGGGTGCGATATTAAAGTGCTTGGCCTGTAGATGTGTACTAAGGTTTAATTTTTTTTAAGTGTTGCCACTTGTTAAAAATTTTAATTAAAATTATTTAATAAGTTAAATCAGTTATTTAAGTATGGGTACAATTATAAATTGGTTTGAAAAGGCTCCATTTCTAATAAATATGTTGGAGTGTTGCCGTTTAAAACGTCAAATTCAACTAAAATTAAGGGAGTTAGGTAAATGAAATACATACATATTTATGTATTAAAATATGGGTGTTCGAATACGTGAAGCATTTTTTTGTGAAGGAGATCAGATCTGCACAGTTCTTTGGAATTAAAAAATTAGACGTCAAATTATGGACCTTGGTTTCATTTTTTGAAGTAAGAACTTTTTAGAGGTACAGGGAGAATTGATGCAATAGATATCGATAACAAATCCTATAAAAATATCGATTACAAAATCGATGACAAATTCGTAAAAATTTCGATAGCAAAATCGATAATAATATGGTAGCAAAATCGATTAGAAAATCGATAAAATAATCGACAACAAAATCGATAAATAATTGATAACAAAATCGATAACGAAATCGATTAGAAAATCAATAAAAATATCAGTAACAAAATCGATAAATAGTCGATATCAAAATCGATTAATAATCGATAACAAAATCGATAAATAATTGATAACAAATTCGATAAAAATATCGAAAACAACCCCGATAAATATATTGATCGATAAGTCCCAAGAATCCCGAAAATAATATAAAGCACTGGCAACCCTATTAAAAATATTACCTCTTGATAAAAGTGCACTAAAAATGCCTTTCGCTCGATAAAAGCGTTGCAAAATTTTACGCCACTTAAATATTGTAGCGGTAAAACTGACCTTCAAAATTGTGTTTCAATATTTAAATTTGATGTAGTATGAGGGTAGATATATAGCAATGACATAAAAATAATATTATTCATTCTTGGATTGCGCCCATCGCGGTACCGCTAATCCGCTCTTTGTGGTTTTGACAGAATGAGCTGTGTGCGTGACGTCATCTTCGTGCAATTGTAGGGTGTACACTTTATTGTTAAACCTAATTTTGTAATTTGCGGTCACTAATTTATTAATAAATTCGGTCTGAAAAATGCACTTTGCGAAAAGAAAGCGCGCGATATAAGTAAGTTTTTAATGTACATTTCTACATAAACGCTACATGCTACATGCTACATGCCCAAAATCGTTGCTACGTGTCCTTATTTAATTAAACTTCGTATATTTGTTAATGCCTGCAAAATTTGACCATTTAGTATCTATTGATATTAACACATTTTTCCGCATTGTTTACATATTTTCCTATGCGTTTTGGCATTTCCCTCTCGCAATCGCACCAAGATGACATCACGTAAAAATTACGCTCAAAAATCCTCTCTCATGGGCGCAATCTTGTATTCTATCATTCTTGGCTCCCAAGCATGAATATCCTTTTTCTCAGTGTAGTATGTGTATGTGTATTACATGAAGTGCCGCGCTCAACAGATTACCTTTCGTTGGCGGTTATAATGTGAAACAAGTCTTCATATAAAAAAAACTCAAAAATCTTTAGGCAATTTCGTTGGTCTAATCAGCATGTGAAGAAGTAAAAAGCTGATTTATTTTCCAGTCCATTTATCTTAACATACGCTTCATAAAGGGATGTTATTAAGCCCTGCTAATGCATATAGTTAAGATTTCTTTCAACACATGGTTTAGTCATAGTTACCAAATCTTAGTTGAGGCAACTGCGATTTGTTTAGAGACCGGAATATATTCATGCTTGTGAACCACCCCTAAAGAAAGAGATAGAACAGTGGGCGGCATACGCACAAATGAAGACCAGTCAATGAATCAGACTGGGTGCGTTGAAAGCATTGCTCCCATACCGCTGTTCGTATATGTTTGTGTGAAACACACATGTGCTCAGCGCTCAGTAACCCAGCAAAAACTTTTAATTTTATGGTAAGCACTTATTTTTGTATCAATGGAGTAACGTACAATTACAAGTCGCTACAAGACAATATTCGTTTATGCATTGCATTAAGTGTAATGCAGTAGTAAGAAATTTGACATTTATTCGATTACCTCAAATAACCATAAATAAATAAAAAATACATTTTATTAAACTTTAATATTCGGCTTTATCAAGTGAACGCCCAAATGGCTACTGAGGCCACAAAAATCAGATTGAGCCAGTGCTCATGAAATATCAAACGGAGTGTGCCATTGAAGCAACTTGCACTGAAAAAGTACACAATGTCTCAAATTTGCCAAGATTGATGAACATGTGCAAAATAAACACGCGCAAATTTGTGTAAAAATTAGCTGTTACCAAAATCCCTGCGGGTAGGTAATTTTCCCTACATGTACCAACACTGCATGTAACATACCTACATATCGTCATTTTAAGTACAAAATCGCGTATCAACAAAATGCTAAACCGCGTATCAAGATAATACAAAAGCACGTATGTGAGGTTGCATAAATTATTTTCTAGAGAGTAAAAACACTCCTATTTCAAAATGGCTCTCTTTTTTATAAAGCAATCGCTAGTATATTTCAGGACTAATGGATGAGGATTGAGCAAAGAGCTTGTGTGAGCAAATCCAATTTTTGGCAGCAAATGTCAGTTACGCGGTTTTGCAGAATGACGATATGCGGTTTTGTACTTTAAACGACGATATGTACATATGTATGTACAATAAATATTCACCTGCATTCTATGTGCCGAAGTAATAACCAATAAAGAATAGTTTTTTAGTGCAAACGGGAATAAAGCGAAGACTTGACCTTCAGCTGAAAGCTTTGGCCTGGCAAAAGTTTTACCACATTCATGCACACTTTTAGAAGAATCGGAAACACTCTGAATTGTTTACTTACTGGTTATGCATAAATGTACATACTACGTATCGAATAAACTCGTATACAATAAGTGGAGCTTTTGTTGAATTTCATTGTCTTCACATACGGTTAAGTATTTTCCAAGACAATGCAAATGCTACTAGTTACGAAGCGTATTTTATAATAAAAAATGGTGAAAAATGATTATTGCAAAGCATTTTCTAATACTACTCAAATAGAGGTAAGTAAGTACCTTGGATATACATTAGGGTGCTTTTTTTTTGCGACTATTGTTTTTTTTTCATTCCTACGTCAAAATTTTGTGGAAAACACTTAAAAAAAACTCCCTGGAAATTTAAACCCTTAATATTAACACTAAGTACTTGCTGAAGGCGTGCAAAGATTTCCCATATAAAATACTCGTAAACTTTGAGTTTTTTTCTTCAAGCTTTTTTTCTTTGAGCTGTAGACCTCAGAGGCATTTTACGGTATAATCATGGTCAATGATGGGTTTTCTTCAGAATTAAATGCTCTACAAAAGCCTTCATTGCGGTGTAATCCTAAATCCCAAATTTTTCATGAAAAAGTATAAATGACAAATTTGTACAATTTCTTACAAAAAATTTTCAGAACACTAAATCGCTAACATCGATATTTCTTGAGATATAGGGCTTTGAAGTTGAGGTAGTCTGGAATTTCCATGAACTACATATTAAGTTAAATGGTAGAAATTGTTGATCAACTTCAAAGTCCAATATCTCAAGAAATGTGGATATTAGCGATTCGGTATTGTAGAACTTTTTTGAAGAAAATTTAATGTCCTAAAAGGTAATCATTCATATTTTTTCTTTAGCTCTCGTTATTTTCGAGATAGGGGCAAAAAAACGAAAATTTCATGAAAAAATTGGGTTTAGTGACCCGTACTACCTCGCTGGTGGAAGTTAGGATTACACCACAATGAACACTTTTGTAGAGCATTCAATTCTGAAGAAAACCCATCATTGACCAAAATTATACCATAAAATGCCTCTGAGCTCTAGACTTTTTTTGACAAAAAAAACTCAAAGTTTATGTGTATTTTATATGGAAAATCTTTGCACGCCTTGGGCCAGTTATTGTAAGGTTTCAATTAATAGTAAGGTTTCAAATTTTCATGGAGATTCTTTATGTGTTTCCACAAAATTTCGAGGTAGGAGTGAAAACAATAGTCACAAAAAACAACCACCCTAATATACATGCATATGTATGTATGTATGTACGTAAGCATGGGCAGGCGCTCCTATTCTGCATGGGGCTACTTGTTGAGTTGGGAAGTTGTTTGTTGTGCATGTTTATTATGCATGCAGAAGTATACTTTCTGCAAGTCCACTTAAGTCTAAACACACACATACCTACTTTCCTCTATGTATGTATGTATACTTGTGCATACTCTAAATGCCACGATGACCTCGCTCCATTTTCCATGCCAGCAAGTGTGTACTCACACAAAATGCAACCAGAGATGCGTTCACCTGTGTTGAAGGGCGCGCGTTCATTTGGCATTTAAAAAAAATAGTAAAAGAAAATATTGTAAAGGAACACCAAGCCAAACCTAGCCCAGAGACCTTGAAGGTAAAGGTAAGCTCGTATGTGTGTATGTATGTACATCTATGTGTACGCACAGAAAAGTAAAATGCGGTAAGAGTAAGGCAGCAAAAGTGATTGAATAAAGGCGCAGCTAGCGTAAGTAAATTGAACAATTCAATAAATTGTCAAACAACTGCAACAAAAATTGTACAAAAATGTACTCTTGTAAATTACAAAAGAAAGGCATACTAGTATAATAAAAAAAAAAACAAAGACGACAACAACATTTCGAGAGCAGAAGCTCCGCGTCTAGCATATAAAGGGTTGCGCACATAAAAACAATGAAGCGAAAAGAAAATTTTCAAAAGAATTTTATGCCACAGCACGTACGCGCGCGTGTGCAACAATCATTGCAACAAAACGAATAGAAAAAAAAAACGATGGCCATATAGTTTCACATGCACTTGAGCGTAAAGTGAAAGCTTTCCAACGCATCTACACGCACACACAAACTAGTACATGCATAGGCATGGAAAGAGTATGTGTGTTTGTAGGACACTCATTGTCGTAAACAAAGCATGCCACAAAACCTCGCCCTAGCCCTTTGCCCCAGCTGGCAGCAGCCTCACATCCGGCACTGCGATAAGGCAACGTCAAAATCATTGTCACCACAGCACCAACAGCACATGTCGACACTTACTTCCAGCTTTTCATGCAGATATGGATGCACCCTGCAGAGAAACTCCGAACTAGTGAATCAAATTTCTAGTTCATTACTAGTTCTTTATCGGCAAGAGTGAACCAGTCCAGTAGTAAGTAGATCGCCACCAGTTCAAAGTAGCGAAAGGTGGCAGTTTACAAAACTATTTTATTTCACTTTTTAATACTAAGTACAACTACTAAATTAGATTTTGGGTGCAAGAAGAAAGAACAATTAAAAATCGTTCTCTTAAAGATAGAACCACCTATTTGATTTCTAACCGTTTTTATTCAGTCTTATGCAAATTCATTAAGTCCAAAAGAGTCCAGGAATTGTGAGAAGCCCCGAAGAGTACAAAAACTTTAGGTTTATAAACTATAGGCTTATTAAAAAAAAAATAGGTTTAAAGAGCTTTATAAAGTGATATTTTTATACAAATTTTCGATTTATTAAGCAATTAAAATCTTCTTGATTTTAGATTAAATTGGGTGTAAAGCTAAGGTGACGAGTTTAGAACTGATTCGGAACTATAGAAAAAGGGATACAGATATTTTGATAGATGGATATATGCTTGGCATTTTTTTCGTGTGAAAATGCTTTCACTGTGGACTTCACAGATGCTTTTTAATAGTTTTATACAAAATTTATATTAACATTTTAATATCTTGCGTCTGTAGGCACATCTATACAGTCAGCTACAGTCAAAAGTGTGTAAACGTGTTTTGCAAATACTCAATTTGAATTACATTTTTTATAATCATTCAAATAAATTTATTTAAAAAAAATCGCTACCATGGGAAAGCCAGAATGAGTTTATTTGAAAAAATCAGGTTGCTCGCCTCTTCGAACTACTGTATATATATGTAGAATAATAATTTCCACCAGTTGCCATTCGAATCGGGGTGCTCAGGTTTGCTACATGCGCCCGTTAGAAATGAATCGGGGAACTACTTGCTGTCCAATAATAACCGTAAGGGATGAGTCGAGACTAATTGATCTCCGTTAATACCCGTATGAGACTAAATAGTTGCAACTAATTAATGCGCCCAATTGTAACCGATTGAGACTAATCCTGGAATAATCTTTTTAGAGAATAGTGACCAATTTATTTTGCTGGGTAGCAAAAAGTGGCGACAAGCATGACAGCATGGCAGCATTGACAGTGTCCACGCTAGCAACATTAGCAAATGTGGCATGAAAATGACACCTCTGGTGCGTTTCTTTAGCGATCGTGTGATAAAAACTTGTTATTAGTAATTGCATTTGCTGCTCCTATTACAGCTGTTGGTGCTGCATAACTAAATACAAGCACGTGAATAACGGGTGTGCTTTTTAGTCATATGAAGGCGGCTCGCATCAATGGCAAGAAAAGACGAAAGGAAAATCAATACCTTAATTAGCATATTGGTTACCAAACCCAATTCTCATTTATCGCTTCAGGCAATTAAAAACCTCTTTTAACTGCGTTAAAACATACATACATAATAGAAGAAAGAATTGATGCCAATGCAGCGTTTTTGCTGCATTTAAAATGCAACATTTAGCACTTTCCAACAAATTTATGTTTTCGAAGGGCGTTCATGCTATCGCATTTAGGAAATGTACATTTACGCGGGTTCGAAATCTTATGCTTTTGACAAACAGCCGTGTTCCAGTCAATATTTATTACGATCAATTCTCACACAGAAGATAATGTGCAAAAAACCCTACTGAAAAGGAAAAAAATAAATTTTAAACCAAAAATTCAATACAAAAACTTGAATTGTTTTAACCATAACCGAACATTTGTTTGTGTGTATATTCATTTGTCGGTGCTGTCATTTAAAATTTCCTCACTTAATTACGAAATGAAAAACAAAAAGGGTTGATCCAAATTTCTATCAGCATCACATCGATGTTGAATTGGCCAAACTTTTCTTTATCCAAAAAATTTAAAATAATAAATGAAATCTCGATCGGTGATCACGGAAACGCAGCTAGTAGCCACTGTATACGCGAAAAAGCAATGTTGCCTCTTTTTCTCATTAAACTATGTTAGAATCGTGGAAAGTTTGGAAGATCGCAGGGTTGCTTTGAGCATTTAGATTCTTAATGCAAAAATGGAGTTGCATTTAGGTAACGAGTTTTGTATGGATAAATGTACGTTTAGAGTAGCATTTAGAGCTAAATATGCTTTTACGCGTAAGCAAAAACAGCCCATAAGACTAAACCTGACTTATAACTTGTTTTTTGTTTTGTTTTTTCCCCTTATAAATTACATGGAAAACTTTGAGCGATTTGAGCGACTTCTAAATTTATTTTTTTGATTTCAAAACAAAAAATTGGGATATATTTTTTCGATATAGAACAATCCTAGGGGGTTAGAGAAGTCAAATTGCGACCTTCCTTATTATGGACCACCTTAATGTTCGCATGAAATTCGCAATCCATTTCTTAAGATAGCGTTTTAAACTTTCCTCTGAAGATGTGACTGGGATCAAACCAAAACTCTAATGTTTTTTTAGAAGCGATTTCGAATACCTTACACTTTTGCAAATTCTTTAAAAATGTCGGAGCCCTATCAAATTAGGCAGTCATCCTTATTAGGCTGGGTCGATTTTGTATGGGGGAAAATAAAAGGCATTTGACCGTATTGTAATACTAATTGATTAATTTTGATGTCTTAGGTCTAAGCCAGTTGTTATTGGTCACGAAAGATTAATTTAAAACTTATCTTTAGCCCGTGCAATCGAGTCAAAGTGTATGAATTTTGGAAATGAAACTATGGGTTGTAATATTTATGGAATGCGTTCATTGTTATAAACAGGACGATATATCAAATTAAAGGCTATTAAATTTAATACCCCCCGTTCATTTATCATTTTTCAGTACGGCTGCACGTTTTTAGGATATTATGATAAAACTTACAAAAACTATAAGTTTCCCTAATGAATTTTCAATTCTTCATTACTTCAGCAACCAAGTTAAAAATACAAAAAGGTGAGAGGAGATTTATTTCAAACATTTTAATGTTTTCGGATGGTAACGCCGATTTGGTCAGTTTTCAAGATCGTTGTGAGTGAAGTCAAACAAGTATTGTCAAAGATAAGGAATCGGTTGATAAGTTTTTTTCTTAAGTAGTTTTAAGCATATAAGTATTTTTAATACCTTAACATAATACAATTAGGGCAAGAAACGGCCATTTGAAGTCCATTTATGCAGTTTTGAAAATTGGTTCTGAATGGTTTCATTAGCCACCGAAGAAGCACATATTTCGCGGTTGTGCAATAAGTGTTTAGATATACATAAATATTTTAGTTAAATGTCACTCTCCCTGGCACACTTTTCTGTAATCCGGTTCTTTTATTTAAAGAATATTTATACAATTGAATGGAAATTTTTTTAATGAAAAAACTGGAGATCCACTTAAGTTTTTCGATATAACTTTGGTAAATGTTACTCGATCGGTACGTAATAATTACCAAATTTAAGTCGAAACTTGCTGTTACTGATTTATGATAATAATATGATGAAAATCTTTCAGATTATAAACAAATTATTTTAACAACAACTGGGCAAACTTAGCACAGTGCGTAGGCAACTGGCTGAGTCAGTGGGATCGTCGGTTCGAGTCCTACTGAAAGAAGTCTGATGAGGAAATGTGGTGATTTCCGAAATAGCTATTACTTCTACCATTTTTTCAAATTATTGTTGCTTTTCCACAATAAGTTTTCATTAAAAAACGGCCGCAAGCTCATTTAAAATTATTAAAAAAAAAATGTTGAACAAAATTTTTTGTTATCTCACTATATTTGCAGTTTTTATATTGTATGCATTAACATAAGTACACTAATTTTTGTTTCTAGAAGTTTTTTCCTTACTCATTTGCATAAACCAAATTTTTCCAGGAGGATTGAAAATTATGGCTTTTCTATTCGAGTCACCGAAATTGTTCCTAAATTTGCAAAAATTCGCAAACTATAATAATAATAATAGATTGGCGCTTACACATATGTTAGTGTTTGGCCGAGCTTCTCCTCCGGTTTGTGGCGTGCGCCTTGATGTTGTCACACAAAGCGGAGGGACCTACAGTTTTACGCCGACTCCGAACGGCGATTGTATTTTTATGAGAAGCTGTTTTTCATGGCAGATATACACTCGGAGGTTTGCCATTGCCTGCCGAGGGACGACCGCTGTTAAGAAAAAACCTTTTTCTATATATTTTGCGATGTTGCTTTGACCAGGGCTTGAACCCAGGTGCTGATGAGTGAAAGCGCGCACTGCTTACCACGACACCACAGCGGCCGACAAACTATAGCTAATTTAAAAAAAAAAGATTAGAATATTTGGAACCAGCGACCTAAATGTACGCCAGAAATATTAATTCTGTTCTTTACATCTTTTGACTATAGGCCAATAGGTGCAATTATCAAGAGAACAATTAAAATTTGATTGAAAATAGCNACCCAGGTGCTGATGAGTGAAAGCGCGCACTGCTTACCACGACACCACAGCGGCCGACAAACTATAGCTAATTTAAAAAAAAAAGATTAGAATATTTGGAACCAGCGACCTAAATGTACGCCAGAAATATTAATTCTGTTCTTTACATCTTTTGACTATAGGCCAATAGGTGCAATTATCAAGAGAACAATTAAAATTTGATTGAAAATAGCTAACTTTGAGATTAACGATAAGCTAAAGGGCTGCGAGAAATTATATTTGACATTATCTTTTGCATTACCGGATTCATTATCTAATAATATGCACCAAACCTTTTTGCTGAACCCAGAATTTTTAACAAAAATTGGTATTATTCGACTAGTGTGCTGTGGCTCACTTCGCGGTCGATGCGCGGGCTCTGACAACTAAAATAAAATACTAATATTTTGCCGGCTTGTTGTTGACTTCATGACACAATATATTTTCGACTCGCCCTACTGCTTATGTACGTGACTACCCAATTTGCCACAGAGCAAGGACGAGTTCAAATCGACATCGGCCTGGTGACCTCCAAACGACGTCGAAACGAAGTCATTTTTTCCATACAATACGCAACGTGACTTCATTTGGGGGAACTCGAAACGAACTGGTTTTTTTGCATAAAAAATTGGCGCCTTTTTACACTAAAATTAATGAGCTATAAAACTGCTTTTTACTTTTTCTTTTAATTCGGATATAAAAGTTAAAAATTTTTAGTAAAGCTTGCTCGAAATGGGGTTAATATGGTTTTGTTAAAGATTTTGAGCATCGTTTTGCAATTCGCTAGTAAATCGTTTTTGCGTTTCGCCGGCGAACTCGATACGAAAAAAAATTGTTCACTAGAACGAGTCGATACGAAGTCGTTTGACATAGGGATGGGTAAATTCGATATTCGAAGCTTCGATATTCGAATTTTAATCGAATTTTAGCTCCAAAATGGCGAATTTTTGAAATCGAACTTTGTGTTGCTAAAATTCGGATAAAATCGAATTTTTCGAGAAAAAAATCTAATTTCATCTTTATTTCCAAAAAAATGAACTCTTCAACTTTATTCTTTCTGACTAAATTTGTCATCACTGTGTGTGGCACTCCATTTGTCTTAGGGATGCAAGTAAAAAAAAAATACATGTTTTTCGAACTGATACATCGGGACAAAAATCTGTGCCTAGAAGGAACTGTTATTCCAAACTCAAATTTAATTTTTTTTTTGTACAAAACTAGTTTTTTTGTTGATTTTTTATTTTAAATGTGTAGAGGCTTTTACGTTGGTGGCATGAAGCTTTCACCTGAGAATACCCCTAGTAAAATTTCCAGGAGAATAATTTTCTAGAATATATCAATCCTCTAACGACCTTCTAAATTTGCTTTTGGCGGGATTTCTTGAAGTAAGGGTCAAAATAAGCCTTTTAGGCGCGAGCTAATGGGTTAAAATGTCCTACAAAAATATTGCCCATGAAATTTTATTATATATGTCTTAGGGCCAGGTACTCAATGTCTGGTTAACACTAATCTCCGGTTAAACATCGTTATCGACGTTACCGACTCCATGTTATATGCATGGAGCCGAACACGTCGATAATGATGTTTGAACGGAGATTAGTGTTAACCAGACATTGAGTAACCGGCCCTTAAACGTTGATTTCGCTCAGACATTTATTTTAACTATTTTTTCGACTTTTTTGAAAACTACTGAGGCCGAGACATGAAAACTTTAGTAGCCCATGAAATAAAACTACGAGCTAATTTTCGCAAATCCACCGAGTGTTTTATTACTGGCTGGGTATACTTTCAGAGAATGTTAACAAAGTCCGGGCTGGTTTCGGCTGAGCCATAGTGTAGTTTGAGTTTAACTTTTTAGACAGGTGGCCACTCTCTTCAAGCACCTCAAAAATATTTTAATTGTTGCATAGTATTGTAAGCACAACACCTTTTAACTATATTCGACTTTTCAAACAGGTGGAACCCCTCCTAAATGTAATTAAAAAATAAAGTTTATTCAAAACCATTTCGATTGATACCCATATTGGGGTAATTTATTTAACTTATTAAATAATTTGATTTTGATTTTCTTACATACATATGGCACAAAACTAAAACCATATTACACATGTACAGGGCAAGCCCTTTCATTTGACACCTCCATCCTTTTTGAAAATCGAACGAACGATACAGATTTTATGACTTGGTGTTAAATATTTAACGTAAACATCTGCGGAAGCGATTATTTGAATTTGACACTCCATTTTTTTTAAATTGAACGAACGATACAGATTATATGACTTGGTGTTAAATATTTAACGCAAACATCTCCGAACTCGATTCAGAAGTTGAAATAAAAAAATTGTTTGGAAAATTCGAATTAAATCGAATTTGCACCACCAAATTTCGAATCGAATAATCGAATGGTTGGGCAATGTTCGAAATTCGGGAAAAATCGAATTTCAACCCCCCACTACCCATCCCTAGTTTGACATATTGGCTATATACATGCAGAAAGCAATACACTCGCCCCATTTTTGGAAGTTATTTGTTATGTGATAAACAAAAATATTTAGTTTAACTCGAGCTGTCGAAAATTGCACAACACTGTCAAATGCAAGGTCAAAAGAATTCGGAATTCTCTATACTTAGAACTTTGCTTTGAGAAACACCATACGCCTTCATGTACATAAATTCGAAAGCCTTCGAGAAATAGCCTACTTACATACATGAGTATATAAGTGTTCATATGTTTTTTCGGGTTAAAGTGAAAGGTTTTGTGCATGTTTGCTATGTACTTGCAAAATTTATCGTCGCAGCGATGCGTAGTTTATTGATGCTTGCCGCCATTTAGACGGAAGGCAAACGTAAATAAATATGCACTTTGTAAATGCACACACAAACAATAAGGCATGACATCAATAGCAGAATCACTCCCTCCCCTTGAGTCTCACGCGACTTTCGTTGTCAGCTTTGAATTGCCTAATCATTCACGCTCGCGTGGCTTTATTTCTTTGCCTGTATATTATCCGCAGCGCTGAATATTATCGAGCGCACAGTAGTTTAAGTGAATATGCAAGCATATATACACACATCCATACGCATACTCACAAATTAGTGCATTTGGCTTGCGATTGCTTGACCTGGTGCACTTAAGTCCTTGATTACAATTCTCACGCTTTTGGCGACGCACAGTGGGAGATGGTGACACAAATTTAGACCAAATAAGCAAAGAAAGTACTGTCTTCAGCTATGTCGAAACTTTTATATCCTTCATGAACATCAGGAAATTTAACTTCAATCTATTGTTGAGCTCCTCTTTGGGTGAAGGAGTTACATATAAAGGTAGGTTGGGATTGAAAAGGGGCGACATCGGACTTAAATCATGCCCACCTCCCATATAACGATAATTTACAGAAATACGAAAACTGCGATAAATTACTCAAAATCGATATATACAATGACCTCTCAGCAGAAAATGCTACTTAGGTAAATTTTGGAAAAATGGGCGTGGCACCGCCCACTTACGCCTACATATGTGTATCTCGGTAACCGGTTTATCAGTTTCTACCAAACTCGGTAGATTTATCAACCTTTCCTCAAATTTTGAAATCGGACTAAAATTACCGTCACCTACCATATAACGGTAAATTTCAGAAATACCAAATTCTGATATTTCAATAACTACACTGAGGGGAAAAAATATTAAAATCAAATAGAAACGTAGTTGATCTTACTATAAACGTCAACGAAAGTACTGTATATTGGCAAATATTCAAGTCAAGTACGCGCGTATTAAAATGACCGCGCTCGTTCTGAAAAAGCATCCGAGAAGTGAATAATCAAGACAAAAGCTAAAAAAAAACACGGATAAACACTCTGCAGTGAAAAGCTATACTAGTATGCACAAATTCCAGTTCATGAACTATTATTTATGGATAAAATCATACCAGTTCGTTATGAACTATAATTATACCAGTTACCCGCAGTTAAAAAACAAACCAGTTTATGAACCAGTATTTAATAGCAATTTCGTACTTAGCTCCCAAAGAAGAGCGTAGAATTATCCCAATTGCGAAATCTTCAAAACAAATGCATCCATGGGTAGAAGAATATATCAACATCAATATATAAGACCATTCCCTTGAAATGCACTTGCATACCGAAATTAAATCCGTTTCAATAAAATTCGATATTCATGTTCTTCGCATATCCTGTAAGAGGAATAGGCACATCATTTATAAGCATAGGTCCGACTTACATTCAACTGACAAATACATGTATATGTACCTTCAAAAATCAGAAGTTATCGTTGAATTCATCTACTTTTCAACAATTTTGTTTTAAAGACGCATTGTAATTATACACCTAACCATTAGCGCACACAAGGGGTGGGTTTTGGGGTTCAAACCCCCCCTAAAGCTAATAACCTCAAATACAAACTCAAGGAAATTATAAGAAATATTTATTATAATTTCTGTTGCTTGAAAAAGCGCTTTGCTTTTGCTGTAAATTTTCATGAGGAAATAAATATTCATACGAGCATTTTTTTCTTGAGAGCTGCAAACTGATTTATGAAAATTTGGTAGAAGAAAATTTCTTTTTCATTTCTCGTCCGTCGTTTTATATGAATTTTTCGTTTTGCTTGAGAGTTCAGTTAATTTTTTCGCAACTCGAAATATTAAAAAAATTTAGCAATCGTGAAAAATCACTATCTATCGAAAACCAGAAACCAGAAATCGAAAAATGAACATAAAAATGCAAAAATTCATGGAATCAATAAATTTATTTTTACTGAATCTTTTTTAAAATTTTTTATTAGGTACTTTTGAAAGTTGAGCGCATCTTGAGTTTATGGAACTTTTTATTAAACAAGTAGTTTTTAAGGAAAGAACACAACCGACTTCAATTCTCATATACAAATTTAGGGGTACCGTTAATTTCTTCGTGATCCAATCATCGGTGTTTGAGTTCTGTTAATCTTATGTAAATAAAGTGCAGTTTATGAATTTTAAAACGTTTATTTATTTTTTACATACTGTACATAAAACTTGCTCAAATGTATTTTAAAGAGCGTATTATCAAGCAAATTTTCAGTATTTTCCGGTGATATATCTTTAGAAATATAAAACCCCCCTAAAATATATTCCTGGGTGCGCCCCTGCACCTAACCCTTCACTGTATGCCCTTTCTTTTTAATTATTTAAATCGTAATCACATATTTCGTTAAGAAACTTTGAAATAAACAAAAAAAAAAATACTGTTAAAAAGTATTTCCCATACTTTTGCTATATGTATGTCGAAACAAATAGCTTTATTTTCATACCACAACAAAGATCTAACCAACTCTTGAAGTGAAAATAAAGTTAATTATAATTATTTTAAAGAAATTTTTCAAAGTTCAAATAGAAGTTAGTGCCTTAGTTTGAAAAAAAAAAATCATGTGGTCTAATATTTTTAAGTGTAATAGCCTTTGACATTGCAATAAGCTCGAATGAATACCAAATCACAACATCTGAAAGAATTTTTCATTTTAAGTATTAATTTATTTTTAATAAGAGTTGTTGCTTTAGCTTTCTGAAGCAATGTGTGAAAGAATATTTAATCTTTTGTATTTTATATCATAAAACTTAGATTTTACTCGCAGTAGGAATTATTTAGTTTAGGAATTATTTTTTAATATACATATGCAAAAAGAGTAGCAGTCTAATTTTTTTTTATAATAAAAAATAATAAAAATTTGAAAGAGTTAATTTTTTATACAGTAAAATAGTTCTTGCTTTCATAACGATTTACATAAATGTTTTATAATAAAACTTATGGTTCGTGCCAAATATTTAACTTTTGAGAGCATTTGCTTGTTTTAGCTATTAATTAAAAAAAAAATAAGAAACACTTCAAATAAAAGCTGAAAACGATGAAATAAATAAATCTGACAAATTCATTTTCCCTTTTTTATTTATATTTTTCGGTTAATCCAATCGTCTAAAAGTGGTGATTTCAGGCTAAAAATGGACTTGGATTTTTTTTTATCGTAGCGAACTGGTATGGAGCTGACGAAAGATTTGTGTGGTCGAAATACAGTGATTTTGGAGTACTATCCGACAACAATTTTTTTTTTAATCCCAGCGAACTGGTATTTAAATGGTATGGAACTGATGCAGGAGCGGACATCTTGGCATCTCCTATGACTTCGCCATGTTAAAATTACCAGTCGCTAACACTGAGAAAGTATGCAACGTGAACTAGTTGGGCTGAAAAGCAAACTGGTAGCATTCTAGTTTACAACTGGTAGCTTTCCCTGCAGGGCATGTACTATGTATGTATGTGTTTGTTGTTGATCCTAGATTTATAAGCTCTGAAGCAGCACCTTTATTTGGCATACAGTGAAACCCACTTAGGTACCCCCCGCTTAAGTACCTAACTCGCTTAAGTAACCAACATTTTTGGGCACCGTGAATATTTTAATGTAATCTGAAGAAAATCCCTCTCGTAAGTACCTTCCCGCTTATTTACCCAATCCGCCTAAGTGCATAAATTTTTAACTCATTTACCATTTTATTTATAATTTTCGCCTTTTAAATACTCCCGCAACACGTTCGGCAAAAAAAAAATCTAAAAAATCAACGGTATCTTTTAGCCACTTGAAACTTGCACATTATTACACTAAAATTTAATGGGCTATTAACACTTCTGAGAAAAAAGTTTGATATTTTGATGAAAATTTTATGAACTTTTTTCCAATGTTCTAAAAAATTTTGAGCTTAGGTTAATATGGTATTTGTTAGGGAATGAGCTGAGGCAAACAACTTCATTTTGAATTTTGTCCGAAATGATAGATATGTCCAACACTATGTATCTATGTATAAATATGTATAATCAATGACCTTAAAGAATAGAATTCTTGTAAAAATTACATAACATTGCTTTATCGATTTTTTTATAAAGTTTAAGTTTTAAGTACCCAATCCGTCTAAGTACCTCAAAAAGTTAACATTTTTCGTGAGGTACTTAAGCGGGTTTTACTGTATATGAAAGTTTACCTTTGAAGTGTTCCACTTCCTTATAATCTTGTAGAATTTCTTTACTTTTACAATTAATTATTAACGCCTAACTTCGATTCATATGCACACAAATACCAAGTTTTTCTACGCAAAATTATAACCTTAGAAATCATTTACATATGTATGTGCTCATCGAATCGAATCACAAGCGTCCAGATTTTAAAATAAAAACCGGTTCATAGGCATGCTATTTTTATACCTTTCATGAGCATTAAATAGTATTATAACTTTGGTCCGATGTTTGTAAGTACCTGAATAAGAAGAGATAGATCCGTTAAAATGTATACTTAAATGATCAGAACGTAGATCTGAGTCGATTTAGCCATGTCTGTCTGTCTGTCCGTCTGTTTGTATGCAATCTAGTCTCTCAGGTTTCGAAATATCCGGATGAAATTTGGTAGGTGGGTCTATTTTTATAATGTATTAATCATTTGTTGGAACCGGAACAATCGGACCACTATAACATATAGCTCCCATACAACTGATTGTTCAGATATGAGATTTTTCGTTATAACTTCTCCATTTATGCAGCTAAGAACATGAAATTTTGCAATACTTCCACCCATTATCAGCAGAGAACTTAGAGTGAAAAGATCGGGTCACTTTAACCTATAGCTCCCGTGCTACAGACTGTTCAGATATAAGATTTTTCGTTATAACTTCTCCATTTATGCAGCTAAGAACATGAAATTTTGCAATACTTCCACCCATTATCAGCAGAGAACTTAGAGTGAAAAGATCGGGTCACTATAACATATATCTCCCATACAACTGATTGTTCAGATATGAGATTTTTTGCCATAACTTCTTCATTTATGCAGCTAGGAACATAAAAATTCGCACCATTTTCAATCATTATTAACAGAATTCTTACAGTGAAAGTAACAAAGATCGGGTCACTATAACATATATCTCCCATACAACTGATTGTTCACCTTTTTTACTCATTATCAACAGATAGTTAACAGTAAACTCAACAAAGATCGGGTCACTGTAACTTATATATTGCCTCCTTATAACTGATTGTTCAGATATCGGGTTTTAAGGTAAAACTAATTTATTTGGACAGCTAAATCTGATAATTTCGTAAGCTATTGTATAAATAATAATACAAAGTCTACTGAGAAAATTGTCCTTTTTTATAGAACGTTAAATTCTCTACAAAATTAATCCAAAACCTTTGCATTAAAACGTATCGTTCGTTAAATATAAAAATCAGAAGTGAAAATAAAATATTCTCATGGAAAATGGAAAAGTGCGATGCGAACATTGTTAATATTTATTAATATTAAGGGCTCATATTTTCTGAGACTTCCTTTGGCGTCTAAACGAAACTTTTGAGCATGGTTCCGAGGGGGAAAAATTGTTTTTTTTCTGAGTCACCCTAGTATACATGCGCATCAAGTTGAAGCATTTTAGTTTCGAAAATATTGCAATTTAAACAATTTTTTAAATACCTATTTTAAGTATTTTGGGTGAGCGTACTTGCTAACGGTTTATACTCATATTAACCCACTTTACTTACATATACACAAATAAAAAAGCCCTAGCTCTACTGTTGGTAATTGTGGCCAATTTGTTGATACGTTGTTCCCACTGTGCGACGTGTGGACTGTTGAAATTCAAAGTTTTTGCTGCGCGAGTGATGGGCCAAGCGTGCCACGTAACTGAAGTTTACTTGTAAGTTTGTCATTTTGAGAAATTCCTAAGTTTATTGGACTTTGGCACGCTAATTTTGGGCCAATGTCGTCGTTGGCGTTTGCCGATGTCAGCCGGCCTTGGTCAAGATTTAAACTCTAATACGCTTGGTGTAAATTGTTCTTGTGTGAGAATGGGCAAGTTTGAATATTTGCAACCAAAATATAATTACTTTCAGTGCTCTTGTGGGTCTGCAATATTACGTGGGTGTAAATTCACTGCGTCTGAATAGCTAGAGGCAATCACCAATCTTTGACTTGTCCTTCTACTACTTTATTGCCTCCATTACTGTACCTTTGATAATTTCACCTAGAATATATGCACTATTTCCGGAAAAAAACAACAATTAAACTACATACGTATGTAAGTACGTACATGCATTTGCGTAGGAAGTAGATGGAAAACTGAAGTTGAAATGGTAAAAAGCCAAGAAAAGTTATATCTTGCGAATCATAATAATGCTCAGGAAATGATATTACTTAAAACGAAGTCGCTGTGGTGTATAGAATGATTGCGAAATGATTGTTTAAAGTGATTTCATCACAGCAGTAACGTCACGATATACTTCTTAACCAAACAACCATTTAAAACAAATACATTTAGGTTTCTTTTTATGCGGTTTATTTTTATGCGGATTTGAATTTATGCGGGTTTTCAAACCGTTTTTTCGCTGTAGCGATTTTGCTTTTTTGAGTGTTTTTGTTACTTTTTTTCAGTGAGTAAGAAAGAGACAGTGCTTCTGATGAATAATTTGTCATTGTGTTCTTACATAATCCATATATTTATTGTGATATTTTTTTGTTTTTGTTTAAAATACAGATACAATTTTATTTATTTCATTAATGTTCAGTTTTACATGGAATAATAGTGTTGAAGTGAGAAATATTTTTTTTTTCGCATAATATTGCCTCACTGGATTTTTTATGGGGTATTTTTTTGCGGATCGAGTAACTGAATTTATGCGGTTTTTGAAAATGCTGGAACGCATCCCCGGTTTTTGTATGGAAGTAAAGAATTTTTTATGCGGATTTTTTTATGCGGATTTCTGAGGAACGCATGTACCGCATAAAAAAATACCTAAGTGTATGTAAGTGTAGAAAAGCAAATAAAGCGTTCCTTCTTTGACATAATCCATAGAAATTGGGCTGACATAATAGTGGCGAACTAGATTTGGTTGAGCACTATTAAAAATTATATAATTTTGAATATTTTAATAACTCATTTCGTAAGTAACATTAGTTGGGAATGTCTGGTGAGTAAATCCTTCCCGCTCGTAGGTTAATACAGGGCCTTTTTGCTGCTCTGCATTGTTGAAGAGCCTTCTCGGGTTTTAACCCGCTTTTTAAGCTTTGTATTTTGCCAAACTAGTTATTTCCACCTTGAAAGGATGGGTTGACAAGCATGCGAAATAGGGTGGTCCAAAAGTTCATGTGAAAAAGTAAAGTTGGAATTTTTATGCTCCCACCCCCTAGGATTGTTCTATACCGAAAAAAATATACCTTTATTTTTTTATTTTGAAACCAAAAAAAAATTTAGACGCGCTCAAAGCGCCCAAAGTTTTCCATGCATTTTCCAAAGCCTAACTAACATCTTCAAAATTAAGATCTTGAGCGCGTTGGTTAATAGTCCCTTTCTACTACCAGATCACGTTTTGTATTCCTTCTAGACTTTCTGGACATTACAAGCCCATTAAGCTAACTATTTGTAGAACAAATTTTGAAATGCATGATGCTTTTGTTGCCTATGCCAGGACTTTAATAAGCATTACGACTATTTTGATACCTCCGACTCACTTTTTACCATTAAGAAAACCTTACTTGGGATTTTGAACAAATAACATGTAAACCGTTACATTGCACATTATTGTTCGGCTGGTGAACTGTATTTCTCTTCAGTTTATCAGGTTGGTCGGCCGCTGTGGTGTAGTGGTAGGCAGTGCGCGCTTCCACTCCACAGCACCTGGGTTCAAGCCCTGGTAAAAGCAACATCGCAAACAAAATATAGAAAAAAAGATTTTTTCTTAACAGCGGTCGTCCACCGGCATGCAATGGCAAACCTCTGAGTGTATATCTGCCATGAAAAACAGCTTCTCATAAAAATACAATCGCCGTTCGGAGTCGGCGTAAAACTGTGGGTCCCTCCGCTTTGTGTGACAACATCAAGGTGCACGCCACAAATCGGAGGAGAAGCTTGGCCAAACACTAACATATTGTGTAAGCGCCAATCTATTATTATTATTATATGTATAATTAGTGTACTCTGTAATATATCACACATACTTAAATATCTAAATGTTTTATCCTCATTTGTCTGTAAGAAAACATTTTTCTGTAGACCAAATAAATAAATAAATAAATAAATATGACTAGTCGCAAGCTTTCGTAGTTTTGCAGCTACGCCACTCGTGCAAAGGGATTAGCTAGCAATTGCGTGCATTTAAAACTAAATTAAATAAAAAAGTAAAAGTTAGCTAAAGTTCAGACAAGACAAGAATTCATCCCTTAGTTCTTTTTTTTTTTTAATTAACTAGAGTTCACTGTAAAAAAACATCGTTGCTTGGCCATTGACGTGCTGATAATTTGCTCATGCAATTGTCAATCGATTTTCAATTATTATGTCTCTTGACCTAAAAAAGCTGGAGTGAAAAGAAGACATCGCCTTGCACGGTGGACCTTTTTAGCATTTTCTTTTATTTGGGTTTATTGTTCGAGTTGTTTCATATTCATATTGGAATTTGATAGAACGAATGGCCATGGCATATATCATAAAAATACTAATTACTGGGTCAATTAGGCCACGCCCATACAACCCAAATTGCGGGTCGCAAACCTTAGATGCAAACTTTTCATTTTTCACTGCGAATCAAGTAATATACATAATTTATTTAGGGTATATTTGTTTAGGATATACTGGTGTTCATTGACATAAGAGTATTTTTGTACAAACCAGTGATCTATGTAAAGTATCTGTTTGGATCCTAAATACCTATATAAGCAACTATAAATACTTAATACAAACATTAAATATTGAAGTGAGAGCACTGAGTAGTTCAGGTAAGCGAATCTACGGCCGGCTTAGGGCACCCCCCGCGCCTCCCTCCTGTTCAACTATAACCTTAATAACACTCCTCTGACCCCTTTTATTTCTAGGCATCTTCCAGCGGCAGTAGCCGAGGTGTCGAACAATGGACGGGTTGCCGGAAATCGTATTCGCATCTGCCTACTTCTCAGGTGACGTCGCAATCGCTCGTCGAATTCTGTTAATTCGTCAGTTTCTAATTGGCTGCGATGCGAATGCCCACTATACAAATGCAAAAAAAAAAATGGTGTGACCCAATACTTTTTATACATTTCGAGTGTCATGTAGTCTATCTGAAATATGTACTCGATCTAATGCTGCAGCTGCTGATGGAGATTTGAATATATTTTTCGCCATTTAAAAATATTCGTCGCTTTCGCATGATTGTGTTGAAGGTGTTTAGGCGCGACTGGGAACACCAGGCGCCTAAGTGCATTCTATGTACTGCTGCATGTGCAAACATTTCCTTCATTAAATTAATGAAAACTGCCATGTAATAAAACTTTCTTAAGTTATAATTTGATTTTAGTTCAAAGTATGCTAGGCCTAGTCTGATGCATCCTCCGAACACTGTTCCGGAGTGTTCTAGGGACTCTGCTTGACTTACAATCATACAGAGGTGGTACTCACTATGGATGTTAAGTTTCCGGCTTTTTCCGATCCCGAGATTTTTGGGATGGCGTTGTCACAATCCCGGGATCCCGAAGGATTTAGATATTAATTACTTTTCAACAACTTGAATCGAAAAAATTGCTTCTATATTGTTTGAAAAGCTCTCCTACCATGAAATTAATAATAAATAAATGGGTTTGAAACCTACTTTTTATTTAAAGCGGCGTTTTTATTTTTTTCTCTGACCGCAGGATTTATTTTGAAGGACCTTGTAATTTCAAAGATATGATTAATTCCAAAAATTATTAAAATAATTTAGTGCAATTTAGAATAAAAATATGGGTAAAAAATGCAATAGGAAATTTCTTTTGAATTTAAAAAATTAAGATTTTTTGAATTTACAAGGACGAATAAGTAATTTTTAAGCTGACAAAGTTTGAAGAACGAAATTAGAGGATGTTGTCGAGTTTATATAACCCTTAACGTATAATTTTTTCAAAAACAAATATTGCGCAATTTCAAGGATAAAATTTTAAAATGACTTTTTCTTTACCAGAAACCAGTGACCGGACTTAAAAAAAATTCTGTGTGGTAGAATCTGGAAAAAAATGTGGTAGATTTAAAAAAAAAGTGGTAGATCTCAGGTTCTGGATCAAACTTTGTACAAAAATTAAAGAAATTCTGTAAGGTTTCACCTAAATTGCAAACAAAAGTGAGTTAGGGCTTTTCTATATTATGGTTAGGATATAAATATTTCATCCGTTTGCGAACGCCATCTGGCGACCCGATTTTATTCAAGTCTATTTTTTATTATAAAGGTAGTGTGCGTACTAAGTTTGAACTAAATCGGACCTTTTTTTCACCGACTTCCAAAAAAGGAGGAGGTTATCAGTTCGTTGGAATATATATATTTTTTTTATGTATGTTACCGCATAACTTTGGACCACGTCAACCGATTTCGATAATTCAGAGGTGGTCCCATACTAATCTGGTTGAGATCCGATCAGTGGATCATGATATATATATATATATATATATATATATATATATATATTTTTTTTTTTATATGGGAGTTGAAGTCGGTTTTTTTTTGCTAAAAATTACTTGTTTAAGTAACGACCCCGGCGCCACATATTAAGTTATTTGGTAAGCTATGCTGAGACCAGATACCTAAAAAATAACATCCCAAAATTTTATTTAAACCCATTAAGAACTTTGCAAGATTAACGTGTTTAAAAACATTGACTTCATTTAATACTATGTATGTATATGTAGATAGCAATGCTACACCTCTCTATACATACTACATACATAAATGCTCGTTAAGTTTAGTTAAATTAGAGAGTGACAGAATTGTGGCAACGAAAACAATGAACAATAACATACCAATTAGGCCACATGACAACCCGCCAGTGAATTTCGAAAACTTGTCAATCACTTTTGCTATCTGCTTTTTTCCCTACATTTTCAACATGTGGCGATGTGACAAATATGTACAGCACCGTTGTAAGCCAGAAAAATACCTACATACATACGTACGTATAATGTACATTAGCGTGGGCCGAAAATCCGCTTTTTTAGAATTTTGATTGGTAATAGCAAAAATATGGTTCATTATGCTCTAAAAAAATACCTGTACTAAAAAAAATTTTTCTTAGCTAACTTCGATTCTCTACAAAAAAGGTCCATATACCTAACTATGTAGGACTAAAACTTTAGAAGATTATTGCAATTTTAGTAAAAAAAACGTATTACTTAATTTATTTATAAATTTTTGTTTTTTGCCCATATTGAACTTTGATGGACTTGGGCGAGCCTAAGATATTGACCAAAAATTGTCATATTTCACACAGAGTGTTTTTAGATCACAGTGAACCATATTTTTGCTCATTCTCAAAAAAGCGGATTTTCGGCCCACGCTAATGTACATATCGGTGGTCCTCTGCTATAACGACTCAGTTCAAAATTAAAAAAAGTAAGTACGCCTGGGCCACACTGGAGAAGTGAAACTTACGTTACATACATATTTATTTTGTCTCATAACCAATATACATATATATGTACATATGTACATACATTTGCTTTTGCTTAAAGTTATATTTTTTGCCTTTTTTTCTATCTAGATCCCTACCTCTACCCCTGTTCGTTGTAATTACATTTATGTTATTTTGTTTTCCTATATCTTCATTTTTATCTTTATACTCTATCGATAACAAAATCGATAGTAACATCCAATAAAATACTGATAACAAAACCGTCAAAAATATCGACATCAAGATCGATTAAAATTTCATAAAAGTGTATATACATAAATTTATAAAATATAAAATTTATAAATTTATTATATTATAAATTTCGTTTAAAGTACAAAACCGCATATCGTCATACAGCAAAACCGCGTAACTGACATTTGCAGCCAAAAATTGGATTTACTCATACAAGCTCTTGGCTTAAGCCTTTTCCATTCGTCCTGAAATATACTAGCCATAAATGTGATTGCTTTATAAAAACGAGAACCATTTTGAAATATGAGTGTTTTTACTCTCTAAAAAGTAATTTATGCTACCTCACATACGCGTTTTTGCATTTTGTTGATACGCGGTTTTGTACTTTAAACGACGATATGTACCCTGCAGCGGAAAGTTCTAGTCGGGAGTTCGGGAGTCGAATACCGATACACCGCAAATCTACCACCCATGCTTTCTGCTATCGCATTTAATATGGAGTTGTCCTAGGAGGTGACAATTGACTCCCGCTACGTAACTTTGTCCTAGTACTCGTAGTAGTAACACGTAGCCTGTAACCGAACTACGTTTTTTTTAACTGGCTGCGTAACCTAGTACTAGTAATAATAACGACTTCAATAACAAAACATATTTACTTGTGTTTGATGAAAACCTTGTTAATTGCTTGCCAAAGGAAATTATAATGGCGCGCCATGGCGGGTCAGTGGCGGGACAACTCATCTGTCAAGAGCGAAACATATAAATATGTAGTATTACCTTTCTCACACATAAATAAAACTTTATATGTTACAATATTGTTATTATTATTTCAGATTTTTTTTTTATTCTAAACTTAACACCGCAGCGCAAAGTATCCGAAAATATCCATTTACTGCAAAATATGCTGAAATATGAATTTTTGCGATTGAAAATATGCTCTAAGAATTATGACTCAAACTTTAAGCATTTCATAAGCGTGCAAAACTTTACCTCAAAGAGGTGTTTTATTTAATATCAATTATTTTGGGATAACAAATTTAAAATCAACGAAAATACAAACAAAAATCGAAATGTTTTATTTTTCTCAAATAAATTGTTAAAAACACTATCTAAATCTAAATGATTTATTCAAATATTTAACACTGAATTCAATTTCATTAAAACTTATAATTTTTCGAATACAGAATAAAGCGACAAAGAATGATTATAACTTTCGTATCAAAAAAAAAATAATAATAATTAAAGTTAAAAAAAGATTAAATGTGAAGAATGATAAAAACGTATCAACTTGGTACCAACATTAGATACAAAAAGCAACTGTATTCGTAGTTTCTTAAGAAGTTTCACTTCTATCACGAGCAGTGTTTCCACTTTGGTAAATTACTGCCAAAAATGGTAGACAAAATTTGGGTTGGTAAAAAGGTAAATAATTTTTCATTTGGGCAGATTTTTGTTCAAGTATTTTGTTTGACAAATAAAACTTTTTGTTCCCGCTTTATTATTCGTAGTTATCTTCATGGTGGAATAATACAAGGTGTTGGATATTGACAGCGTTCTCGCTCTAATCCGCCATCTTNTGTAACGACTCGGGGTCACCACTAATTTTTTGGTTTTGGAAGTTTGACTATAATTATAGGACATTGTGTTTAATAAACTAAATTACCATTTATTGCATAAGTACTACGTTATATATACTACTTTCGCGAATTTAGCTTATCATAATATACCGTTTGTAACTATTTATATGCAAAATTTTATATGAAAAATAGTGCCAAATTTCGTACTACTTCGCAAAGCGGGCTTTTTTTCTTCCCGTTTCTCTCGTGCTTCCATATTACAACCTTTTGTAAGGGAGCTGTCGACATGAGCTGTCACTACGTACAACACCTTGTATAATTCCACCATGGTTATCTTTATATTATAAATTACTTTCCGAAAGTGTAGCACACTCTATTGCATTAATTTTCGATCGCTTCATTGCATATTTTATATATGTATGTTACCAGCCACACCCGATCTTATGACAAACTAGTTTTGCCTATGCTAAACTAGACCCGAGGCCACAGTATTTTTGCGCAGAACACCTTTCCGCGTATTCGCGAATGCGAATGTGAATGTGAATGCGAATATTAGGAATAACATTAAAAAAGCAATAATCAACTTAAGTCATCGTTTTTATTACTTAAAAATTTTGTAAATTATTAGAACATTGAAAGAGGCCTTAACCTGTACAGTATTTTAATCTAGTAGTCAAAGTTCAAAAGGGGAATATTATGTTTCAAAAAAAGTAATTTTGCTGCCTTTGCTCACTTGGAACGCGCTGGCGGATGGAGAGCTCAAATAGAAGACATTAACGACTTTATCTAAATACTTACATGCCAGTTGAATATTTCCTGTAAGTAAAAAAGAAAAACTTTGAATTAGTTAAGTTTTTGAAATTAAAAATATACCAAAGAGAAACAATCATGACGCATATGAAAAAGAGACGGAAGATTTTGTGTTTTTGAAAGCCATCAAATACATTTTTTTGTTATGTTTTCTATCAAAAGCATTTATCCTTTCAGTTTATAAACATGCTTTATGGACAAACAAACTATGAGAAAAGAGTTTATTTACATCGCCAATGGCCGGCTGATCAATGTCTGGTTACCACTTATCTCCGATTAAACATCGTTATCGACATTACTGATACTCTGTTATATGCATGGAGCAGGGTTTTTACGAATATTCAATTAATTATCAAGAATTTACAATTTTGTCAAGTATCAAGTGTTTCAAGTCTGTCGCCTCGAGCGAGTAGTTTTAAGTGGCGCAGATTTTATTAACGACCCTTTGAAAAACAGGCTGTAACCCGAAAAGGCAGTAACATTACTTTTTATTAAATACAATGTTCCCATTTTTAAATTCAAGTACTAAATAAAAAAAATAATATGAAAAATTACTAACTTTTCCATTTTTTATTTACCTAAATCACCTAATTTGCTCACCTAAATTATTTCTTAAAAATACTTGACATTCGCATTCGCATCCGCATCCGCGGATGTTAGCTTTTAAACATCCGCATCCGCATTCGCATCCGCGGATGTCTAAAGTTCCACATTCGCAACATCCCTAGTATGGAGTCGAAAACGTCGATAAATATTTTTAACCGTAGATTAGTGTTAAACAGCCATTGCTAACCGGCCATAAATGTAGATATTATTCGGTTATAATTACCACATCTTGCTGACTCAGTGCACCATTTTTTTCTCTCTTTCGGCACTCAGAGCCGCGAAAAATCGCTTTGTGGGTAATAAAATAGGAGTCGAATTCGTAAAAAAGAATTACGCTTACATCACTATTATACACTATTTTATTATGACTTTGTTGTAAATGACTGCCCTTGCAATTTTCTAGGCTGAATCCGAATCTGGGCTAAGAATTTCTCAAACACGTTAGGCTTTCGACGTATTTGAGGTTATGTAGCATCGCAAATATTTTTTTTACAGAAAACTATTCACGGCATCTTAAAATACCAACCTGTCTCTTTCGAATGCCGTCGAGTATGCCACATTTTTTTTTCTTCGCTGATGTGTTGCATTTCGCTGTTTTAATATCTACGAATTTCAATATATTAAAATTTCAAAATTTGATATCTCGTCACGAAAACCACACTTTATAAGCCGCTCATCATGCCCGTGGTGGTATATGGCGCAGAAGCATGGGCAATGACAACATCCGATGAGGCGGCTCTTGGAGTATTGGAGAGAAAGATTTTGCGGAAGATTTACGGGCCTTTACGCGTTGGCGACGGCGAGTACCGCAGACGATGGAACGATGAGCTGTATGAGCTTTACAACGATATGGACATAGTGCAGCGAATTAAAATACAGCGGCTCCGCTGGCTTGGTCATGTCGTTCGAATGGACACCGCTCTGAAAGTATACAACTCGGAATCCGCTGGTGGGAGCAGAGGAAGAGGAAGGCCCCCACTGAGATGGAAAGACCAGGTAGAGAAGGACTTGGCTTCACTTGGCATTTCCAATTGGCGCCAGTTGGCACAGAAAAGAAACGACTGGCGTACTTTATTGAACTCGGCCAGAATCGCTTAAGCGGTTACAGCGCCAAATAAGAAGAAGAAGAAGATATCTCGTCACATGCCGTAAAACCGCCGATCTAAATGGACGAGAGCCACGCTGTTAGAACGGATGGAAAAGACTAGTTTCTATGCCGAAACTTTCATTCAAATAGCCAATATTTTGTAGTGATTAAAATGCAGTCAAATCTGACTGCTACCCTCGCGCTCTATCCGTTGATCACAGTTTGTTGCTCCCTAGCAGAGAGGAAACAACGGGACGAATTAACTTTAGTGTTCCCTATACCAATATCATTAAGTCCTTTCCACATTATTTCACTATAAATCTTCTCGAAGGTTCCTTTAAGTTTAAAGTCCAACTAAGGTCTTCACATGGGCAATTGACCCTAACCGAGCTTGTTTAACCAAGATATTTTCATTTTATGTTTGTATTATGAATGAAAAAAAATATCAAATTTTAAAATGGAATATGTTACTCATACGCCATGTATGAGTATGACCGCGCACATGGCGTATGAGTAATATTTCACCCAAAAAATCATTACACATTAGGATTGGACTATTCACAACTTACACATTTCTTTATCCATCGATTTTCCAGCCAGCATGATTTTTTTTTCTAGAATAACAGGCTTTAATTCAAATGACAAAAAATTACAAAAAAATCGGTTAGTTTTTAAATATTTCCCTTTTAAAGCTGATGTTTTCATAAAAATGAAAATATTTCGAGAAATTGCCTAATCTAGAAAAATAGAATTCAGATTCGTAATCTACGACTCAAAATTAAGTTCACGTGTTTCGGCGTTTTATTGTGTCATTTCAAAACTTGAGATTTTCTTTACAGTGCTATTAGATTCCATAAAGCTTAATTTAGCGGCCACTGTGGTGTTGTGGTTAGCAGTGCGCACTGCCATTCCGCTGGACCTGGGTTCAAGCCTGGTTTCCGACCAACATCAAAAAATAAAAAATAAAAAAAAGAAGTCTGATGAGATGTGGTGATCTCCGAAATAGCTGCTATCACTTCTTCCGCTTAAGCCATGATTCAATAATACAAGGTTCGATAAACTGACAGTTGTCTCTCTCGCACCGCTCCCTTAGCAGTGGCACCGTGTTGCTTCTTTGCAAATTTACATGGAAACAGTGTAGCTTTGGTGTGAAATAAAAGTATAAGCTTTTGTGCAATATGTTTATTTGTATATGCATATGAAGCATATTTAACTGATGAAAACATAAGCATTGGATGTTTACATCAATCTCATAGTAGTCTTATTTTAATTTTGAGTCATTTTGCAGTTTTTATACGGCTAAATAGCATATAAATTACGTAATTCACGTAGATATATCAATATTACGTTCAACATTTCGTTTAAAATGCCAGATTTCCTGCAAATAGATTGGAATTTACGAAAGGAATTTCACTACTAACTGCCTACTTTGCGTACTTTTCTACTACCATTTTCGAAACAAGGGATTGCATTCTTGCCCTTTCTCTGTCCTTCGTAAATGCAACCTTTTGTAAGGGAGTGTCAAACCGCAGCTGTCAATAATTATCTAACCTTGTATTATTGAATCATGCGCTTAAGCATTGTTTTATTTTTTCCAATTTTCCTAACAAACAAAGTGCATATATAGGCATATTTGATCAAAAAGGCATATTTAGTTGCATTTTTTATTAAACGCCGTTTGTCTAGAACGGACGAATCACTCCACAATTGAAAAGTATTTGATGATTCTATGCAACTATTGGGTACTGATTTCGTCGAAAATTATTTTAATGCCACTGACGCAGTGCCATATATCGAGCCCTAAC
Source organism: Rhagoletis zephyria (assembly GCF_001687245.7). Taxonomy (NCBI): domain Eukaryota; kingdom Metazoa; phylum Arthropoda; class Insecta; order Diptera; family Tephritidae; genus Rhagoletis; species Rhagoletis zephyria. Next base: position 300,721 of record NW_016157185.1, read on the forward strand.
CGCCAAAAAACGTGAAATATTTTTTAATTTTTTTAATTTTCTTTATGCAGATTTGCATCTAGATGCTCTAGGGGCATTTCTGCAACAAAAAGAAAATTTTTGAAATATATGTCGTTTACGTTTTTTTGGCGGTTAGGGCTGGATGTGGTATAACCAGCAAAGGCGCCGAAGAAGATATTGTACTCAAAGTTACTGCATGTTACTTGTTTGGCACGCATTGCACCGAGTGGCCGAAGATGTAAGAGCTCGCTTCACTGATGTTGACGATTATAATATCGAATGGGAAAAAAATATTTTTAAAATTTGCTTTGCGCGTTGAATATTTTAAGAACATGTATTCCAATATCGCTTTTCCGCCACAGCCAATATTAACGTGATGGAGAGCCTGGTTAGAGGCGGCAAAATATTATTGTCTACATTTTAAGGAATTTCAAACCTTCCTTAAAGATCCAAATGATAGTGACGCTTTTTCAATATTGAAGGCGAAAAAAGCAATATCGTCAAATTCGATGGAAGCACGGTTAGCCTATATCAATGCAAACTACAGCTTCTTGTCGGAAATAATAACTATTCAGGATGAACTTGGGCAAAAAATCAAGGTAAAATTGGATACCATTTTGCAAAAAATAAGGGATTTAGGGAACTTAAGGGAATATCTGGTAGGCTAAGTAGCCAAATGGCCCACACAACTTCTACATTTGTACAGATTTGTACATTTTGGCAGTTACAGCAAAGTGTTGCCTGGAAATTCTTTTATTCACTTCAAAAATGCATTCCTTCGTTTCTGTATACGTCTTCTATATAAAATGTGGCTGGAAACGAATACATACAACTTATTTTCGTTATTTTTTTGCCCATACACGAACTTAATACACTTTACGAGGACGTCGGAAAAAATCCACAAAAAGGTGGATGTAATTGTATGCCTTTGTAAGGTAGATAAAAACTGTGTACTCTGAGAAGTAGGAGCTTTAGTAGTTATATCAATTCAGTAGCTGTAGTATATTCTCCACCGAACGAGATTCTTAATTTAAGAAATGTGGTTATCATAAAATTTTTAAATATTTACTACACAATGAGAATATTATTAGCAAAGGGACACAGGCTAACTAACTCTTTATGCAGCAATTAAAAGAAGTGTCAATTACAGCACATATTCTACACTGCATTTTATGTCCTGTGTAGTTCGGAGAAACCTTTTTAACTTATTATAGTTTTAATCGCTCAAGTGAATAGCAAATTAAAAATAAACCACATTTATCATATGTACATAATATGTAAACATATGTAGAAATTTATAACAGACTAGCAAAGCGAACAATCGCTTGTGGGCATAAAATAACTTCTTTGCCCAAGCGATTTTGTTCAAGACGCTAAAGCGCGGCATAACATGCCGCCTATTCTTATTCGGTATATTCATACTTACATATGTGATTGCATGTCCAACACTTATTACCATACGATCTAATCGCAAAAACTTGGGAGTCGACGTCAGCAGCAGCTCAACGAAAGATTGGCAGCTGTATTCCGATATCAACTACATAGGTGGTATGAGGTTCAAATGACGTCGACGCCGGTCCTAGTGTGTGGCCAAACATCTGCCGGCCGTTGTAGGCGGCTAGAGGCCGAACGGAGCACGTGCCATTTTTTTTTTTAGTTTGTTCTCGTTGGTTGCTATTTTTATATTTTTGGTTCTTCTACTCAATGGCATTTGCTTTTTGTTTGCCACTTGCAATATTGTTTTCGCATTTTAACAGTGATGTATCTTTTGTTTTCTATATTTTATATCTTTTAACGCGCCGTTGTTGTTGGTGAGTTGTTGTGGCGGCGAAAGTCTGGTAAAAGCAACTAGAATAGCTGCGAATAGCGCTATCTTGGCGTTTGATCTACATATATGTGAATACGTATGTACATTAAAGTGGTCCAAAAATGTATGTAAAAAAATAAGGTCGCATTTTTAAAGCCGCCAGAATTCTTGAAAATCAATATTTTTCGATCGGAAAAGTTTGCTTATCTTAAGGAGATTCCCGGTAATAATAGCCTATTGTTCCTTTAACAATTTTTTCGTGGTAACTATATTTTATAGGTCCTAGAAAATGCAATGGGGGCACCAATAAAAAATCTTTAATCATAAAAAATGGTTAAATAAACAATTGGATATTAATACTTGAAGTCTCCTGCAGAGAACCACGGTTTTACGATTGAAAAATATTAATTTTCAAGAGTTGTATACCATTTTTACGAAAATTTGTTTTTTCCCCATATAAAATACATGTAAAACTTTGAGCGCTGTGAGCACTCCCTAAATATTTTTTGATTTCAAAATAAAAAAAATAGGGGTATATTTATTTTCGGTTCAGAACACTCCTAGTGGGTGGCGGCATTAAAATTCCGACTTTATTATTTTGGACCACTCTAATGTACATATGTACAGGAAGTTGTGCACTTGTGTGAGTGCGGACAATGCGTCAACGTGCTGTGAAATCCATATACCCCCAAAGGATAGCAACAAAAAAAAATGCGACGCAGCAATGTAGTCAGTGACTTTAAAAGGATTTTTTTAAATCAACAATCAGCAATGAGAACAACCCTTAGAACGTGGCGCCATAAAAATATACATATGTATAATTGTGTACATCTCTATATACATACATATGTACGCATGTACGTAAATACATCTGCCGTAGAACAAATTTGTTATTTTTTCCATAGTAAATGTTATTATTGCTAATTGGCGAAAGTTTTTTTTTACAAACATGTTATGAATATCGTAATTAATATAGAGACATCTTTGAATACTCATTTCGTAAACGTTCTTGCTCTTTGGTCTGTTTGAAGCTTTTACGAACCTCCATTCAATAGGAAAGTAGTAAACATATTTACTTATATACCTATGGATGCTTCCGAATATACATAAGGAACTCGTCACTGACAAGCCACCGCAGTGGTCGAATCTGCATTATATTGTTTCCGTGTTTATATTTTCCTACGGCGACGCTGCCTATTTAATAAATTAGCTGAAATTTCTCAAAACAAAATAAATCTCTTAACTCATAAAAATTCTCGATAAATTATTTATATGTACATACCGCGGAGCTTCCGCAATAATCAATGCGGAGCTTTTTCGAATGCGAATGTTGTGTAAGTGCATTTTAACATTCGCATTCGCTGCTTTCGCATTCGCAATAATCAATGCGGAGCTTTTGCACAAATGACCAAAGTCTGGGTGTAAGCAGAATCGATGCTCAAATAATTAAAAAACTATTAATAGGTCTAACCTTTAATAAGATAAGAATTACGTTACTATCTGAGATTTAAATGCTTATAAAAACAGGGTGCTTTTTTTTGTAAATAACAATATTCTGATCCGATTCGGCTGGTAGCCATGACTTTGAAAACAGAATTTTATTCAAAATTTTCATTCCTGGTAAATAACAATTTATTTTCCATATCCACCTATTTGGCTCGCTATAAGCACAAATTTTTCAAACCAGTCGCAGAAGAAAGTATTAAAAATGAATTACAAAAACTAAAATCGAAAAACGCTGAAGAGGTTGCCGATTCCCCAAATTCTGAAAAATCCAAAGGAATGAGAATGAAGAAATCTTTTTAAAAAGCTTTAGAAAAACCTGACATATCTGGTTTGTCTTGTAAGCGCTGTTTAAACAACGATCTCCCCATTATGATAGATTTTAATTGTTTCTTAAAAATACTTGACAGCAAAAAAAATGCGTCCGCGGATGTCTAAAATTTCACATTCGCAACATCCCTAGTACATATATACGTAAATCTGCATGCTTCGATTTCGCACACACGCTGATCAAAAATTGTATAAACATTCATGGATGTCTATGTCTATTAAAACATTTTCTTCCCGTGCTGATCGGTTTTATAAACAATCACATCGCGGCCTTTTCCCAGCTGGCTGATCAGAATTTGTTTTATATATCTGCCATTGCGAATAAAAGCAATAAAGAGCTTTTCTGATGCCCAAGTAATGACGTCATATCGGAACGAGAATTTTTACGTAGAAATCAAAAACCAATAGACTTCTATATATGTATGTAATGTAGGCATCAGTCAATTATCCGACGCTAAATTTAATTTCAACTACTTTAGCTTAAAGCAATTTAAAGTCAGTCGTTAGATTACGCTTTCGTTCTGCACTTCAAAGATGCTTTTTCATAATTAAGAAAAACCGAAATTAAAAATTTAAAATTAAATGTTTCGCCTTATGAGATTTGAACCTGGACATTCTTGGCCGCGACCAATTGTAGCAAACATCTTCGCACGCTCAACTACAGCCAGATATGTATGTAAATGCGCTTTCAAATGTTCAGATTGAATTGTGCGCAAGCAGCAAGTCGATTGTCCGACTCTACATTTGATTTCAACTACTTTAAAATGCATTTGGATTAAAGCAATGCAAAGTCAGTATGTTTCTTTTACAGATGACTTTTCATGAGGAAATAGTTAATTGTCCACAGTTAGATGATTTTACAAATAATATTGAACTATTTGCAAAGATATGTATCAAAATCAGTATTTCGTTTGAAATGCCAGATTTCCTGCAAATACATTAGAATTTATTAGAATGCATTAAAAAGATAGGAATAAGTTGAAATAAATACTTACAAAATTTTAAGCTTTCCAATAATTTGTCTTTTGAGTTTTTTAATCAAAACAAAGATTTGCGTTCTTAACCAAACAGGAAGAATTTGTTCGGTTTACGCTCAGTCTTTCGTCTCACCGTTTTCCTGGGTCACAACTATATTTTTTGGAAAGAGATATTTAAAGAAACAAAACTTAAACCTGAGGGGTGTCAGCTTTTCTAGAGGGCCTAAAAAATTAAATTTAATTTTTTTTGCTTATTGCCTTTAAAAAAAATTTAGAAGAATGAAAGTTATAGTCGTTGATAATTTTTTTCTTAAAAGTGTATTTTAAAATGCTTTCCATGGTCAGTCAAAAACCAGTTAGCCAATCTCGCTGTAAGTTTTTTAGCATATACACTGCAACAGTAGTTTTCATCGCAAAAGATGCACAAAATTAGATATCAGATATCGTTATGAATTTTGTGAAACTACAAAAAACATCTGACGGCCATGTCTGCATAAACTACTGAAGTTTTTTATTAATTATGATGTTCTCCCAGCAAACGAGTGATTTGTATTTTAAGTATTATGTTGTTACAAAAATTTACAGCGCTACAAATTTACACAAATATTTACATACGTAAATATTATGTAACTTATAACAAACGTTTATAAATAGTATATTTAAAGAACATATTAGTGCTGTGAAATAAAATAAAATAAAATCATTTGGCACAATTATTAAATTACTTCTCTCATTATGTTTCCTGGTTCTTTTTTTCTTAAACTTGGCGAAAAAGTTTCTTTCTTGCAGAAACGCAGCAGAAACCAGGCAAAAACATGAAACTCTGTAAGAAATTCTGCAATAAAACGTTAACAGACCGCTTGCCGTGCAGCAAACAGCCGCAAAAAGAATACGCATTCAAGTGGATGACTGTGCCGGCCAAGCATGTCATCAGGACAGCAGGGCGCAATGAGTTGGAGAAAAGCAAAACTAAAATAAAAAGACATTGCAAAAGGTGATTAAAAAATTAAGCAAAGGAACGAGAAAACTCTATTTGGTGAAATTGAAACGTTTTGCTGAAAAAAAGAAAATTTCAAGTTTCTAAGTTGGCGTAAACTATTGGATGGCACTCAATTTATTTAAAGGCGATTAAGAGTCTGAAGATAGCGTCACGTAATCAAAGTTAACTTTGATTACATAAAAATTTATATGCGTTAGTACAGTATGTATCAATTGAATTTCTAAGCAGATTATGAGTACGGTGCATAGAATATTGTTTTTTTGATTTAAAGTGGAAATTAATTCGTTCAAAGCTGTCATTAGCTTTTGTAAAGCTTTGTGGGACTGCGAAAAGAGGCAAAGTAAGTAAAAAGGAAATACAGATAAATAGAAAGCGAGCGAGATTTTCCATTTTATTCGTTTTGTCATTAAATAGACAAAAAATTAAACATTTGCGGTTGCTCATAGTCAAGGCGAATTCATATAAGGTGGTATCGATTCAATAAATACAACAATTACTTGTATTTTGTTTTTGCTTTTAGCTGGTCATTGTCAAATTTCAGCTATTCTTCTCCGAATGAAAAAGGGCGACAGAAAATGCAAACACTCTCACGTTTTCACTCACTCACTAGCAAAATATAAAATTTTGACAATCAAACGCTACTCACAGCTGATTAAACAACACCACCTTATATAAATTCGCCTTGCTCATAGTGAAGTGCGGTCTGAGAACAGCGTACTGCGATATTTTATTGTGTCAGAAAGCTAAACTTCAACCGCTTCCTCAGTGCTTTCACTTGCATTTCGAATGGCTTAATTTTCGCTGAGAACGAAAAAAAAAAACTTTTGTGGTGGGGAAAACGTGTTAGCTAACAATTTGTAATTAGTTTAAGGCTTTTGCTATTTGACGCAACTTGAAAGTTTAAGAATATAATCGGGAAAGGATATCTGAGAGAGAAAAGAACTGAGAAACAGTCTCATTATCTATTGGTTCCTGCAAGGAAGAGGGATTCAGAGGAATTATATAATCTGAAATCTCTTCATCGTTGTAAGGCCGATTAAACCCCCTTTCTTCATATATGCATATTTGCATACTTCGTGAATAAAAATTTGAGAAAAAACACTTAAGAGGAAAAAATAACTGTTTTCAACAATAAAATAATTTAAATAAAAAAATTACTCGCCGATTTTTAAAAAATTGGCATCGTTGTTGCGATTAAACCGCTTTTCGTCTAATGTGTATATTTGTATACTTCGTATAAAAAAATTTTAGAAAAAACACTTAAAAGGAAAAAATATAAATTTTCTCTTATAAAAAAAAAAACAATTTTTATAAAAAAATTACTAATAAGTAATACAAATGAATACCGTATTAAAAAAAAAACAAAAAATTAGTAGTGTTTTAAGCGTTAATTCGTTCTTGTTGTAACAGAAGTCTAAGGCATATAAAAATGTAAAAACACCATGGTCCTATTTCGAACTTCGAAGGCCCATATCTCGATTTCGGAGGCCAACTTCGAAAAACGGAGAAATCACTGATTTCTGTTTACAAAGATATACATTTTTTAAAAATCGGTTAGTATTTTGTTTTTTGATATTATTTTTTAAAAAAAAGGTATTTTTTCTTGTCTAATTTTTTTTTCTAAAATTTTTTTCATACGGAGTATAACGATACCAATCTTTTTAAAATAAGTTCAAAATTGTTTGAAATATAAGCTTTTTAATTTTTCGAAGACCCATACTTTTGACTACGTATACCACTTGTAATGTAATGTAACTTTATACCATTTAAATAAGAGCAAAAGTCGGACTACTTCTATATTTTTAGTTTTTTAGTTATTTACCTATAATAGTAAAAAATAATTTTTTACCAAAGGTCCTATTTCGAACTTCGAAGGCCCATATCTCGATTTCGGAGGCTAACTTCGAAAAACGGAGAAATTGCCTTTTTACCTATGACTCAATCTCTTAAACACATCATTTTTAAGCAAAAACAAAACCGACTTCAATTCTCATATAAATTTATATATACATATATATATATAAATATATATATAAATTTATTATTATTATATTATGTATTATATATATTCTATTTATTATTATTATTATTATGTTATGCGGTAACATACATACATAAAAAAAAATCAAAAAATTTATTAAAATAAAAAAATATTCTAACGAACTGGTAACCTCCTCCTTTTTTGGAAATCGGTTAAAAAATTGGTTTGTTCCAATACCCAGCCGAGTACTGTACAGTGTAATGACTCCAGTATCATCATTTATGTATGTATATTGTAACTATGTGTATCTTATAAAGAGAAGTGTACAATTTTTTTTTATCTAAAACTAATAAAGTTAGAAGGATGAAATTCGAGGATGTGGTAGTTTACATATTAGTCCTTGACATATATTTTTTCAAAAATAAATTTTGAAAATTTCCAAGGATATTCAAGGATAAAGTTTTATAAGGACATTTTCAACACTTATTCGTCCTGGTGCCCCAAAAATTTAAACTTTTTCAATTCTACAGAATTCTTCGTTTTAATTGGTACCCATATTGTTACTCTACAATGCACCAAAACTTTTAAATTATTTTTTTGTTCAATCATATCCTAGAAATTTCAAAGTCCTTAAAAAAATCCTAACGTCAGAGAGAAAAATTAAAAACCCAGTTTTACTATAGTTGGCTCCTAGTTTTGTGAATATATTGATTTTTTCGTGAGTTTAAAAAATTTTTGGTTTTGTCGCACGGTGTAATAATAATATTTTGTTGCTTACTTACTTCTTTACCATCTCAGTTTTGCAGAAAATTGTTATTAAAGCTTCAGTGTTGATGTGGCCTATTATTTAATTTTTGACCGACCACAAAATATTTATTAAAAAAAAAAATCAACCGGTCGTAATTCGGTGAGTCGATACTCTAAGTAGTACCAAAATAACTGGCGTGCTTCATTGGATTAGGCCAAAATCGCTTAGACGGATACGGTGCCAATCACGAATAAGAAGAGGAAGAAACTTGAATCTTTACATATGTATGTATCCAAAAAATCTATTTACCTATCAGGATTTGTAATGTGATGCCTTTGTGGCCCATCAAAATCAAAAATACCCGCTTACCAAAAGCTCTAAAACTAACAAAAATATACATATGTATGTACGAGCAAATTCATGGATGTTCCGTAAATTTCCAAAGTATGAATGCAAGTAAAAAGCAAACAAAAGTTCAAGAAGCATGACCACCAGTGTTGCCATTTTAGCCTTTCCGGCTAGATTTAGCCGCCCGCCGATTTGTTAGCCGCTTTGACAAAAAAAATTAGCCGTTTTTAGCCGACCCAAAACCTATTTTTCATGACAAACTGTGTTACATATATACAATTGAAATATAATTTTTTCTAATCCGGAAAGTCTTCAAATACTGAGCCGATTGCAGTGATTTTTATTTTAAGCACATATACATAGTACATTGACCCAATATAAACTGGCGCGCGACATTTTAGCAAGATTTAGCTATTTTTCTTAAGTCAATTTCAATGGTTATCCTTTTTTGATGAAAATATAGCAGATAACTTAAAAAATACTGTTTCAATCCAAATTTCACACTTTGTGAAAACATTATGAAAATTCCTCAAATTTCCACCAAAATTTTAGCATATAAAGTAAAAATTTAAAGTACCTAGCGTTTACCGATTATTTTTGGCAATTTTTTTGTTGACGGTGTGTCGCATTTTTTACATATAAAAAACTTGTCGAACATACGGCAAAAGTATGGCAAAAAATTCGTAACTCCATTATTAAAAAATGCAAAAAATCAGCAGTAAGTCCAAATTTGCACCTCATTAAACTAGAATTTAACAGACTACAAAACTGCATACCATAATTTTTTCTAAATATGCCGACTAAAAAGTTAAAAATTTTAGTGAAATTTCATAATTTTTGCACAAAGTCCGAAACTTGGATTTATATGTTGTTTGTTAAGTAATCAGCTATATTTTCGTAAAAAATATTAAACATTAAATAAACTAAGGAAAAAATAGCCAAAACTTGCTAAAATGTTGCGTCCCAGTTTATATTTGGGTTATTGTATTTTTTCCAAAGAACGTAGCGGGGATTTTTCATGCGATTTTTGTTATGAATGTCTTAAACGTTAATGTGGAAAGAACTCTCTGGGAAGACAATGGGCTCGTTCATAAGACGTAGCTGTTGTCTAAACGTTGACTGTTTGGCTTAGAAACGCACAGTTGAGTAGTTCCGCGCAACTCAACAGTTGGCAACATTCCGCCATTTTTTCCATCGCAGCTATAAACGAATTTATTCAATTTTATATATCTGATGAGATAAAGTAACTAAAATATTTTATAATAATACTACGTTTTTAAATATATATTTATTGATGTTTGCTTTATAATTATACATTGTTTAATTGATTATAACATTGCAATACTTTCTACTAATATAGCCATTTTGTAGGACGAAAACTAACCTAGTGCAAATGTTACAATATATGAAGGTAAAATTAGAAAAAAAAGGCCATAAGTTTGTAATTCATCTATTTTTTATATTTATGTAAGTAATACAAACATGACTTCTGATGTAGAGCTTTAATTAATCAAGCATGACGACAGTTTCCTTTGTTAACTAAAATAATTTTTTATTAGTCTTTCAACTTTATTCAAATAAAACATGTTAATTTTAGCTGAAACATTTTAGCCGTTTTTTTTTTGGTCAATTTAGCCGCTCGGCCCAAAAAGTTCTGGCAACACTGACGGCCACAACGGACAGAGAATTCATATGTTTATGTCAAATCTACTATCCCTTGGATATGTATTTGTACGCATATAGACAAGCATTTAAGTAAGTGGCCGAGTGTGTGAGAAATTCATCACTATAATGATATATCTACCCTGCAGAAAACAAATGCCAATAATCTTTAGAGTACTCCGCAACTAATCTCTTTTGGATATTATTGTAGATCATTAGCCTCGACTCATCGCTAATTGGTATAGTTAACGGTTTAATGATCTGTGCACACCTAATTCATGAAATTTCCTGTGCGATAGTAGTAAAAGTATTCGCTAAGCAAACCTGAGATCGAACTCAGCTGGCGTAAATTACATTTTTTTAAGCGATTACCTGCCTACTCGTTCGGGTATAAATGGGAACAATTATACCCTTCATAGAAAATGCCGACAAAATGGCACGCTCGTTTGCGATTGATTCCGGAGTCATCCTGGATTAGCCGCATTTTTGGTAGGGCAGCGGTTGACAAGCATACACACAAAAGCCTGGTTTCATTGAAAGACACGAGACACGTGCAGCAGGAAACGCTATTACATTTACTCTAACGTTTTGTTCAATTTGCATGCGGCTCAAATTTCAAATTCGTACTAGTATACATATGTATGTGCTTGTACATTGTAAGTATTACAACAATACTGCCACAAAACTTATACCCTTGGCTTTAGGATTCAAGAAATCTCAGTAGGAAGCTGGCAAAGTACGAGTGCCCAAGTCGAGTTAATCGCCTGAATTACGGCATCTTTGAATGGAGCTAAAAATAGATATTTAGACCAACAAATTCACTCACACCCGCCCAAAGTACTAAATGATGTGTGGTTTTCAAATTGAAACTAGAAGTAACGTAAACTTGGGTTATTCAGTAGACAATTATACTGACGTCAGAGTTAGAGTGGGAGTAGGGCATTGATAGGAAGTAGGCAAATTACGTCAATTATTTGTTGTTATGTTCTATTACAAAAGTTCAGGAAATCAAGTAAGGAATATCACTTGAAATTAAGTCGCTTTTTAATTGAAACTAAGTTTCTTAGAATGTATACATAAATTATCAGAATGAAAAAAGAAATCGATTAAGCGGTGACTGTCTGTCCGTCCGTCTGTGCACACCAGAGTAAAAATTTAGATATCTTAACGAAACTTGGTATGTGTACTTGTTTCCAGTTTTGGGCCAGAAATAAGAACAATATAAATTTTTGGTAAATGGGCGTAGCCACGCCCACTTATGATTACTTGTGTTTTTCTTGGTAACCGCTCCATCAATTTCACCCAAACTTGGCACAGTTGTTGGCCTTGGTACAGCATACCAAACGACTGAACATTTTTTTTTCAATAAAGGAGCACAACACAATGTTCTATATGCAGTTTCTAGTTGGGAGCCATAGACGTGGTCAATTGCTTGCAGAAGAGCCCTCACCTGACATCTGTACGAACTGACGGACGGGGTCCAGAGGTTCACTAAAACAACCTCTTGACCCGTCAGCTTATCGACAGGTCCTGAGCGGCATTCACAGTGAGTCAGTCTCGAGTTATGTAGAATCCAGAATGCTGTTCCAGGCGCACAATCACCGGGCATCGACGAGACGGAGCTTCATCTGCCTCGGGAGACTAGAATCACAACAGCCCAACTTTGCTCTGGCTACTGCAGCAGGTTAAACTCATATCTAAGCAGATTAGACGCAGATGTACCAAATGAGTGTCCAGCTTGCGGAGAGATACCCCATGACTCGAAACATCTCTTCGTATGCCCGAAAATCCAACAACCCTAACGCCTTTGTCCCTGTGACCGTCCCTATTTAGGCTGCGCGCTTGAGCTTGGTAGAGCTTGCCCACAACGACTGAGATATTAACCGATCTGGGCGGGTTGGTAGTAGCCGCTATAACAACAAGAACTGAACATTTTTTAAATCGGACAATAACCACGCCCACATCCCATACAACGGTAATTCATAGAAATGCGAAATTTTCGATAAATCAGTAAATACTAAAGCTAATTTACTCAAAATTTATACTAACAGCAATCCCTTGAAAAGAAGTAACATTATTACAGAATTTTCGAGAATGGGCGTGACACCGCCCACATATAGCTATATAAGTTTATCTTTCTCTAGCTGAACGATCTATCGAATATGTTTGAAATATGGGTAAAACCACTGCTGCTTACCACGTAGCGGTAGTTTTCGGTAGTTTCGGCTCCGTCCGTACTTAGACAGTTTTACTTCTTTTTTTTTGTAATTTGAAGTTGGTGGCCGCAAAGCAGGGCATTTTGAGGTAAGAGAATTCTGACTTTGTAATTGTTTTTTTTTTTTTTTAACAAAAAACCGCTTCTGGTGCGCCTTGACGCAAACAACCTGTAAGGAACATGAAGGATAAGTGCAAACAGTGTTTCTCAACAAGGTTTTTCGTAGAAATAAATAGCAGATTCAGATTCTTCGCAGAAACGAGTTTTGATGGTATAAATATTTGCGTTTAAGTAATTTTTTCTTGTTTTAAATACTGCACCGGGACCACCGACTTCGACTGTAAAAAAACATTTAAAATCGCCAGCTTGGAAAAACTGAAAAATTATTTTTCTATATACAATCCGGACATTCTGAAAAAACTTAATTTGATCGATTCCACAGAAGAAAAAAAAACTGAAAGTGTCGTACAGTGTAAATCAGTATTGACACCAGGCAATGCAAGGACCAAGCGGAGGCGTGTCGCTGAAATACTAAACATTTATATCACTTAGCCAACCCCTTCGCGGTTGTTTGTTACTGCATAGATATGTGGGAGCGATACCGAACATTACCTTTGTTCCACACCAGTGTTGCCACAAATAAATTCCCAAATTCCCCAAAAACCAATGAAAAATCCTCAAAATCCTAACAAATTACTCAAAATTTTCTTATAACAGATATGACTATTGTGTACGGCATACTATTTACAGGTACTTAGTATAAAATTAATTACATTCTCCAATTTAATTGGTGCATTTGTTCTTGCGGTTCAAACAAAGTATCACCGTTGTTTTGTATGCCTTGGTTTGTATATTATAATATTGCTGCAACTATATCAGTGTCTCAAGTCAGTCCAACATATTTTTAAACTACTAAATATACGTTCTACGGTAGCATTAGGAAAGGGTTATATTAGCAATGCAGATATACTATTTTTTAATTGGGAAACTTATATAAAGCTGAAGAAAAATTTTTTAATTCAAAAACTGTTTTCCTATAATTTTCTGGATCTAATGACGAATCAATATGAATATCCTTATATATATTCGTTATCGAGATTTTGCAGGTTCAAAATACATAAGTTGAAAATATAACGATCGCATGAAAAAAATATCGATAATGTTTTGAATATTTAGCAGCAAATGCAGATATGCTTAAGAGCGAAAAACACCACAGAAGCGGCTTGACAAACCAAGCGAAATATCCCTTTCCTTAAACCTATTTATGTTGTGTATGGGTGGTGTATGTTTGAAGGTTTGACAAGCCGTTTGAGGGAAATTTTAACAAACACCAAAGTTTTTTATTTTCTGGCCGCCATGTTGTCGCTTGATCAAACCGCTGACGTTGTGTGTGATAAATTCGCCTCATTCACAACGGAATTTTTACCGAATGAGGACGCAAGAGAGAAAAATCGAAGTAAACCAATCGCTTTTACATTATGAACCGGAACAAAACTAAAATTCTTCGCTTAGACGAGTCTTGTTTGTATGGTGTATGGCGAAATGGGAGAAGTAGGTTTGAAGAATGTTTGACAAGCCGCTTGTGTAGTGTATTTCGCTCTTTATAAAACTTCGGAAAGCTTCTTTTTTTAAATTTGAGGAGCGATTTAACAAATCTGTTGTGTAAAATATGGTTGCATTTGTTATCTGCAAATATATCGAGAGAAAATTCCTCAAAAATTCCTCAAAATAAAAATCCTCAAAAAATACTCAAGCGCACCCGAAATTCCTCACGTTTGAGGAATTACTCACAAAGTGGCAACACTTTCCACACGCTTTCCGGTAATTAGAGCGTAAAAATAAGTTACTCTCTCCCAAGTGTCAAAACGTGCCGAAAGTGCCCAGAGCGTGAGCACATTTCAATGATTTTATGCGTATATCTTTTATATGGCTAATAAAATTAGCAAATACCTACATTTCTGAAACTTAGTGATATTTTCCTTTTTTGTATTCTACAAAATTTGCTTTCGGATGTGAGCAAACAACAGCTGTTAATTCCGATTGACTTCTTGCACACTTTTGCTCGGGAAAAAAGTCCGGGCTGTTTCGGGCAAAGATTGTTACAATTCAAAAGTGAAAGATATTCGCTCTCTATTACCAATTTTTCTAACGTAAGCAATGCTTTCTGGGCGTTTTTGAGCATTGATGTGGAAGAAACCCATTAAGTACTCGACGCATGTATTCATAGAAAATACATATCGTCGCTGAGCGTTCAATTAAACATTATTTTCGAAGCGATTACTAAAAGAGGCTACTTCCTTCTGAAATTTTGGCAAAAAATGTTGTAGAGGTGGAAAAAATATTAAAAGTGTGTGTAAATTTCAGATTTATTTCAAAAACTTTCCACATATTAATAATGCTCTCACAAAAAATATTCGGGCAATTCATATTAATGCACAAATACCTCGTAACCATGTAAACCTGGTAAGCTTTCTTAATTTTGTATAGAAAATGGGTTTATTTACGATGTTTACGCGGTTACCAAGCATTTACGCTTTTCCATGAATACCCATATTATTTCTTAAAAAGGTACAAATATTCTTCTTTTTAAGGCCATCTAAAAACTTAAAATTGGTTAAAAACTCAGAAGTCATGCGAAAATGGTTTTTTAAGAATAAACTAAGCATTTGAGGGTGTAAGAAAAATTTGTTAAACAGTTTCGTAAATTACTCTCCCAGCTCTACGACCTTTACTAGGTCACTTAAAAGTTCGTGCATTTTCTTTATTTTGTAACACCGTGTTATTATCCGATTTCAAAAAGTTGCAAAGTGTATTAAATTAAGTTTTGATGAAATCGGTTACTGAAATATATATGTTTTATCATAAGTCGGCTTTACCACGCCGAAATTTATTAAAACACAATTTTTTCCTTCGATTTACATATACATATATTTGGCGCTAGTATTTACCTATATAACCCAGTTTTGACATTTTCCAAAAATACCGTTATATGAAAGGCAGGCAAAGTTTTGATTAAATTTCATTTACCAGAATAGCCTGGAAAAAGGCCAACAAGTGTTCCAAGTGTTTGCGAAATCTCATTTTGTTTAGGCCCCCACGCTTAACCAAATTCTTAAAATAATTTTTGGGGTGTACCACCCTATGTAAACTAAACAGATGCACACACATACACATTCTTATGTGAAACAAAACAAAAAGATGACCTGCACTTATTCCGTCAGTGCACTTTCGTTCAATTTTCCCTGAAAACGGAACTCTGCAAACAGTTTTGAGGGTTCGACTTAAGTTTTTTAATCTTTAAACTTTCTATTGGATTTTGATTACAATCGAGCAAGGACGATCAGCCACCACTTTCAAAGGCAGGTATCACAATAAACCGCCACACCAATAATTTTATGATATACTAAAATTTGGTTGCTTTTGTTTTCTTAGTTTCCAAATAAAAAACACTGGTGCGTGGTTGGACTAACATCCACCAAGTCGTCACGTTTTTTCACATTTATTTTTAATGCCCCATACATTAGCTAAAAGATTTTGTTATATACACAATCCATTTATTTAATTTTTTAAACACATGCATTTATACAATATTAAAATACCTTAACAGATACCTTTAAGCCTATAAGTACGAGATCAGACAAAACATAAATAATAGTTATTTCATTATTGAATAATATTGGAATTCTTGTGTGTAAGATAACAACATGATTTCCTGGGTGTCAGGGATGCTTGGGTGCTCAGGAGTTCACGTAAATAGGGCATGATATAAATGTTAAAGCCACGGGGTCATACGTAGGTGCTGACACTAATTTGCTCAATCGGAAAAATATTTAGCGGTATATAATACAATATTTAATAAATTTAAACAAAAGTTGAAATAAAAACCGACGGACCTTCATTTAAATGTGTGCTATCGAAACTAAATGATTGCACCCCCCTTATCACGGAGTCCAAAACCGACAAACCTCAATTATTGCTCCGAAATCATTTCTCAGGGAGTATTTATTATTATTAGTTATTGCTCCCCTGGATCTCCCGTTTGGCTCCTAAACTTGTAATAAAGGCGTACAAAATCGACAAAAATCGTTTATTGCTCTAAAATCATGCGCCTGGAAGTATTCTTTTTTTGCCCACTTAGCAGATCTCCGACTTGACTCCTAAGCGAGTTATAAAGGAGGTCAAAACCGACAAATCTCTCCTATTGATCCGAAATCAGCCCAAAGGGAGTACTCTTTTATTCCTACCTTCAAGTTCAGTGGGTATTTCTATACCTACATACATATGTACTTCCATACGTATGTAACGAATAATTTATATTTTCTTTTGGGTTTGACTGATGTCGGATGTCAAAATGCTACTGACAAAGCCTACCACTATAAATCCATTTCACAGTTCAGACAAAGGTGGCAATGTAGCACAGAATGAAGCTGACATCTTGGCTGGCATACCCGGTAGTAGACGCGAGGATAGGGAGGCCCATAGATGATGACGAAGTCTGTATGGAGACAGCGATAGGCGTTTATCTAAAGCCAAGACGATACAGCCGCCGTTTCAAAAGGTCATGGCAGAACGATCTGAGTGGTTTTTATAAAACAGAATCCAATAAGTGTAAGGAAACGAACAAATACATACAATGATGCAGAAAATAAGGGGATATGAAAATTTAATTTGGAAGCAGTAGACTCTCGTATTGCTAAGAAGAACAGGATATATAAACACACGCAAACACACTCTCTAAAAATAATTTGAGTAAAAGAAATGAAAGATGAGCAGAAAAAGAAAAAAAAACAAAACGGTCCGGCAACAGAACTGAAAAGAAAAGAACACGTGCCCGAAGGAAATGTCAAAAATTGTGAATTCAACCAGCTGGGTGGGTTTTGAATGTGGTTTAATCGCTGCCCATGCCTTCTTAGATCTTCTTACAGAAACTTGTGTTCAACTTCCCACAACCATGCTGTCCACTCACTGAATCCTCGGAATTTTTTGACAACTCAATTATAGTTATTTTTCGTTTGCACGTTGATATTTGTACCACATCGAAAGTGCGCAGACTCTAAATTTCGCAGGTAGCTGCTTTACACTCCGGAGTAAAACAGTCGTTTTTGAAGCAGAATAGGCAAGGTTACGGTTGCTGGAAACTGAAATGGAGTAATGTAGGTTGTGTTTCCAGTTATTTATTCAAATATTAATACATATTTATGTGTGTATATATGTACATATATTTCTCTGGAAATGAACAACAGTCCAATAACACTACCATATCCATTCTATTGTCCCAATGTGTGTTATTGAACGTTGCAAACTTTTTGGCGGCATTGAATTAAAAAATGAAATGTTTTTCGCGCTTGTAAAGGTCAAAAGTAGAAACTCCCCCGAAATTTTAGGACTTACAAGTATGGCAAATATTTTCCCGCAAAAGTTGTATTTTGCCCAACGTTCATCCGATTTTCCCGTTTTGAGTTTCCTTGAGGACCTTAAATGTTGATTTCCCCTTACGGGTTTTCCATACACACTGTGCGACAGCCGTATACATCTGTATACGGCCAGTCCAGTAGTAAAACATTCATTGGATTTGCAAAAGTTAGCTCGTATTTTTATTTTATGGCCTATGTAGTTTTCAAAAAAAAAAATAAAAAAAATGTTCAAAATAAATGTCTTAGCGAAATTAAAGGTAACGACATAGATATATAGTAAAATTCCTTGGGAAATATTTTCGTAGAACATTTTAACCTATTAGCTCTCGCTTTAAAGGGTTGATTTGACCCTTACTTCAAGATACCCAGGAAAAAGCAAATTTCGGAGTTCGTTAAAGGATTGATATATTCTAGAAAATTATTCAAACAATTTTTTTTTTTTATTTAATTACACCCGATTTACATGATTCAAGTACTTCAAAGCAATTATGGTTAATGCTCTGAGTTTTTTACTTGCTTTTACGCGCTTAAATGTTGTTGACTTCCAGTTTTTGGTTCTCTAAATGGGAAACAACGAAAATGTCAAAAGCCTAGCAAGAAACCTGAAACCAGTTGACGGTACAGACGCATTCTTCCCTTTTCTTCCCAGCCCCTCTCTTTCTAAGGTTGTAATTTTGTGGTATTCTAATTGCGAGTGGGCATTTCGCACTGAACATACCCAAAAATGACAGATGTCAGCTGCTCATTTATCAAAAAATCATTGAAAAATTGAAGCCAAAAGTTTATACCACAAGTTTTGATGCAATATATAAGCAATTTTTGCATTTTTATTTTTATGTGCTGTTCTTCAGAAACATATGATTTGACACTGCAATACTAAGTTAATGTCTGTCACTATGGTAGTATTTTAAGTACCACAATCAATTTACCAGAATGTACATACCAGATGCCTGTCCCCGGTATAAGTAGTACATATGTTTATTATACACAATATGTAGATTTCCTCATACAAAGACCATCGATAGTGGCAACGACCATTCGATAGTGCAAATAAAATTATAGTTAAAAAAACTAAAACCTCGCTGTTATAATTTCCATTCGTATTGTCATCGTATATTTTTTTGTTACAACAAATTTACAGCAACGGCAAAGCACTTTTTCCGGCGACGCAAAGAATGAAAAATATTTCAATATACTTTTGTGCATAAAATTGATTTTGACGATAGTTGTTTGGTACCTCCACCTCTGTTTGGTAGTTTGGTACAAGCTTATCCTTAACTTGGCCCATCTTTATTATAACCCTACCGATAGGAGCGAAATACCATGTTCAACTGTTATCACCTCAGGATCACACCCTGTTCTTCGAGTAACATTTTCTTAACTTTTTCGTTGATTTTATCAGCCAAAGAAGTTTATTGGCGACTAAAATGACGTCATATATTATAGGGCATAGTTTTGACGATTCAATGTTATGAAATAGTCGTTTTGTAGAATGGTTGCCTACAATCAAATTTTCCCTCATCACACCCAAATGGCCTTTCTTCTCATCCTTTGAAATCCATATTTTTGGTTTTATTGTTATTAATAAAAGGCATTTTCACAGGTGATACACAAAATTACCACAAACCGCTAAAAAGTTAAACACGGATTTCGTGCTGGCCTTGGTAACAGATTATGATACAATTAATCTATGGGTTAAATAATAAAATAAAAAACATTTAAATATATAAATCAAATGAAATTTAGAAAAATAAACGAAGTAATAAACACAATATTTTTGGCAATCGCTCCAACCGAAGATCGACCTGGGACCTACAGGCTTGTAGTACGCAGCTCTCACCACTCGGCTAGCGCGGATGAACGAATCGGCTGCTTTATTTGTTCAGTTAGCGTAGAACACAAAGAAACTGCAAAAGTAGCATAGACATCCCTCCTGTCGTCGGTAATGCAGTCACCGAAATACATACATAAGTTCTTATTCATTTTAAATGGGATTCCTGTTTTAATTAGTATGGTAAGTTCGTTACCGCTGAAATGCTAATTTTGCATTTCTTCTGTATTCTACGCTATCTGAGTTTTCGTCAGTGTTGTCATCGAAAATTCCCTTAATCCGAGTTAAGTTTGGGAATTAACTCTAGGACTTAATCCGGATCAATTGCAGTTAGTTCCCGAGATAATTCCGAATTAACGAGTTGATCAGGATTAACGCTGCCATCTGTTTATGCTTTTAGTTATTTAAAAGAATGTATATACAGTGCATTTTAATTGTGCTTTGTACTTCCGTATGTCTATTAAGTGCCCTGCAGCAAATCAAAATGGTTCCGAACTTGCGCTGAGCTAGCCTGAATAGGGACGGTACTGGTTCTTCAATTATCCCAACTCAAAGCTCAACTGTCTTTTTTAACATGACAATTGTCGCCCCCTGCAGAACTTTTGAACTTGTTCTGAGCTGACTCTGGCTTAGATGGTTCTGAGACAGTTCATATAACAACAGTTCCTAGATAGCTCAAAAAGGGTCATCCCCGGGCTTGAACAAATGTGGCTAGATTTGAGCTGGTTCTAAGAAGTATAGAATAGAGCCTTTTCTTTATATACTGTAATTAAATAAGCACGCATAGAATTTTGTATATAAAAAATACTTCATCTTATGATTAATTAGCTATTTCTTTTGCACTAATTTACTCTTTGCGGCAAACTGCGCTTTAAACTTAAAAACATAAAGTGTCAGTTATTCCTTCATTTTCTAAAACCTTTATTCTTAGAAAAAATTTTTATTTTTTTACGTATAAAGGGTATTTCTGTGATATGTACATGTAATTAAAAATCTAAACTAAGTCGTGTAAAAAAATGAGAAAGACATATTGAATGCTTATTTGTAATAACTCGGCGTTAAATTGTATTAAATGTAATACATAGAATCTCCGGCATCTAATAAGAATATATAGAATTTGAAATATTTACAATGGTTTTCATACTAAATATTTTTCGTAAATTTTTTATTTGAGGCTGGCTCATAGGTATTATAACATACACATTTAAATTCACGTTTCAAACTGTGTTGGAAATTTAGTAGAATTCTGGAAGTTGTTAAAAAAACTTCAATATTTTCAAACCGGAGTTATAAGTACGCATTCCTATAGCCCATTAAATTTTAGTATAATTTATAGCGCTGATTTTTCATAACTATTTTTACGCACCATTTTGAAGGTATTCTCCTATTTAAATATTTTCGTTCCAGATGCAAGGTTACACTTTACTACACTAAAATTTGGCTACAAAACTGAATACTCGAAATAGTTATAAAAAAACTCTGATTAAACAGTTTACAATTTGAAGACAGTTTTAAAGTTAAATGGTTTATGGAATGTAAGACATACTTAACGAAAAATATTTAAAATGAAAAACATTGGAAATTTAAGAAATTACTGCATAACTACACACTTTTGTTTATCTTTTTTTAAATCTGATTAAAAGCTCGAAATTTTTGATGAAAAATCGTTAAATTTTCCTTTGTTTTGCATAATGTTTGAAAACACGGTTTATATGATTTTGTTTTTAACATGATCAATTCTTTTTATAAAATAATAACAAACAAATTTTAACTCCCAATATATTGTGAATATTTAAAAAAGAAATGCAGTAGTCCAGAGACATTTCTGAAATTTGTAGGGCGGAACTAGCGCTTTGCAGGGTATCTACATACCTATGTACGTATTTATTGTACATCGTATCGGTAGTGTTAAGCATTTCCTCAATGGCATTAATATACTCGTAATCAGGGAAAATAGATTCCAGTGAGTAAGCAAATGGCATGACAAGCCACGCATTTGGAAAGTGTTGTACTCATCCCACAAAAAGTGTTCAGGCAAGACATGCGCGTGAATGCGCACTCGTAAGCGCGCGAGTGCCGACATATGTATGTATGCATGTACAAATAAATTCATACATAAATTTACACAAAAGTACACAAGCACTCAAACGCACAAGGGTTGCAGTTCCTCTCGACGAATGAGCGCGGAACGGCAGACAATACAACCAATGACGTCATTAAATTTGGCAAATATGATGACGCGAAATTGAGGCCGACCTATTTTCGAATACTATTTCAGCGTTGATGTTATGAGCACTTGACGCGACTTTGCTCCAAATTGGGAGAGGGAGAGAAAGTGAGAATAAGAGAGATAGATTGGATAAATGCTTACCAGTGTTGCCGCGAATAATTTTTAGTGGTAGCCAAAATCCTTTTAAAAAGAGGGCTAAAAAGAGCTTAAAAAATTCATTGTGGCTAGAAATGGTAGCTAAAATTTTATAATTACATATATTTATAAAAGGACACATACTAGGAATTCTAATCCCGGGATCCCGGACGTTTTAAGGTCTGATAATATAGAAACTCCTTTTCTTGACCAGTATTGGCTATATTTCTTTTTTTTATTTTAAAATTAATATTTTTTTTTTTATAAATGTCTTGCTCATTGTACATATGTATAACACCGCGCGGTAGTAAATTTTAAACACAAATATCAATATATTCGCAAAACCATGGGCCAAATATAGTAAAATTGCGTTTTTAGTTTTTACTCTGACGTCAGTAATTCAAAAATGCTTTAAAAAAATTCAGAGAAATGTGCTTAGAGAAGAAATATGCGTATAAAATTAATGAGGAAATCCTGTAGAATTTAAACATATTCAAGTTTCTATTGCAGAAGGGCTGGTAAATATTGAACATGTCATTTTAAAATTTTATCCTTCAAATTTCGCAATATTTGTTCGAATTTCGTTCTTCTAACTTTGTCAGCTTAAAAGTTACCTCTTCATCCTGCCGAATCCAAAAAATTTATTTTTTTTTAATTCTAAAGAAATTTCTTATTGCATTTGTTACCCATATTTGTATTTTACATTACATTGAATTTTTTAATAATTTTTGGAATTAATCATATATTTGAAATTACAAAGCCCTTTAATAAAAAAGTTGGTTTTAAGCCATGGTACAATAATTACAGGCATTGTTTTCCTAGAGAGTTTTGCTTCACATCGAAATTCGTGCTCCCTTATTTTCATGTAAACGCAGTTCAAATTTGATTCTTTTATTTTCATTTGGATTTGCTTTTTGTTTTCGCTCAATTTAATTTTTAGTATTTTTCAAAACAAACGAAAAAAACGTGTATGAAGATATTTGGTGGTAAAATATACCACTACTTTATCTTTAAGGACTATGGGTTTTCAGACCCGAAAAAAGTTAAAATGGTTTTGTTAAACAACATTCATGAAATTCCATGATCGTATTTGTATTCGTATTGATTGTCGAGATACTTAAATTTTTGTTGCTCGGTGGTGCATTTGTACCACTCTTAATACATAAGAGTTAATGAAATGTTGAAAAGGTTTGCCTTTTTTTAACCTTTTATTTTGGGCCATTTGGCTTTTTTTAGCTTTATTTGGCCGATCTAGCATTTTTATTTTTGAAGTCCTGGCAACACTGTTCTCCACCTTTGCGTGATCACCTAGTTTAGAGTAACCAAGTGCTATTGTATTTAATTAATACAAAATTATAACACCCTTGTGCACAAGTCCGCTCGGGCATAAAAAGAAAAACGTTTGAGGTGCTAGCAAACTTAATAAAAATAATTGCTTTAATGGCATATCATCAACTAGGAAATCAATTGACATAATTTGGCTCAATGTAAATTACGAATGAACATCTAACATATGGATGATTACGACACATTCGAAGCTGTCCTTTTGACATCATTAAAAATTAACCTAAATACTTAACTAATTAGAAAACAGCTTCCTTATGTATATGGCCTCCAGAAAGGTGGAACAACACCGATGGGCGCTGCTTAAAAAAATTTGGCAACGTTCAAGTTCGAAAATCGTATAATCACATTTAACGATAGCTAAACGATGATTTTAAAGTGTGCTGTTTAGCTGTCAGTTGATTGTCACGGCAAAACATTGCAAATAAATGCCAAACGCCAACGCAAATCTATAAATATGCATACACATTTCCAAATACATACATACATACATTCATCTCCACATGTTTTTCTCCATACACACTATTTTCTATATACAAATGTGTATGCATATAGATTTTAGAAGAACTTGGGCTATTTTGGCGCTGTTGTGTTAATATTTTCTTTATTATAAACAAGTTTTGTCGCTGCTGGCATTGAGCCCAAATGACTTTGACATATGCGGAACTCCTTAATGTAAAAATCGTATCAGTTAAGTAGAAAAAAACTAAAGTACTTACAGCATGGAATTTTTAAAAGGTATAGTGGGGAGCTGAAATGAGTATACGGTGCTTTTCGTTAAATATTTGCAAGGTTTTTAAAGCTAAAATTTTTTGTAATTTTTCCATAAATATATGATCCATACTGTAACCAAAACCTTATAAATCAAACTTTCAAACTTTATACAGAGCATAGAAACATTAAACAAATTTGCATTCAAATTTTGAGTTTTTTAATCTGATTTTTAAGAATTTTTTGAGTACATAGTTTTGAAACCCATTAAATTTTAGTATGTATAATAAAAATCTAGTTTTAAGCGTCTGCAAATTCTCAAATGATTTTTAATATTTTTATTTTTTTTTTAATTTTCGTTGCAAATGGTCTTGCGCATTTTCTTCCATAAGAAATTCATGCTTAATAAATAAATTACTATAAGTGACCACAAGGTCAAGGGCAGGGATGGTGTTCTCAGAGGTAGTAATCGAAGGTTCTAGCTTTAATTTAAGTCTAAGTAGAAGGTTCTATCAGTTTTTTTTTTTTCTATGTTAGAGTTTCTCAAGTATTGCAAAAATGCGATTTTTTTACTCTTTTTTTTACTCGCTTTTCTCAAAACCTGGAACTGGTGGAAACCTTACACTTACGGACTCGTAATTAGCAAAAAAAGTTAGTGGTCAAAATCAGTGGTGCTCTGCGCAATCTTTGAAAACCAATAAGTTTCAATCTGTAAGCCCTGCATCTGCACAGGAGACTTTAAAAAATAATGTGGGTATATATCTTCGATAAAGAACACTCCCAGGGGAAATAGCATTACAACTCCGACTTTACTTTTTTGGCATGCATTGATTTCTTTTTTGGACCACCCTAATGTAAATACCTGAAATGAAGTTTGGAATTTTGGAACTATTAAGCGGAATTCAGCCGAAAATGCTGTCGAAAGTTCGTAAAATTAAAAAAAAATTAAAAAATTTCTTATCCAAAAAACGACAATTTTTCGCTTTCTACATAGTTTTTTAAGATACGTACAAGTGTACATATATCTAGTTTGAATAATAATAAAACGGTGATGAGCCACTCGTGTTACCAGATTATATAAAATACTATTTGAAAATTTAGTTGTGAAAACAAAATTTTTAAGATAATGGGCTCTGACACTGTTCTAATAACTGGTTAACTGCATAAAAGCAATGGCACATACATAAGTAAATGCAAAGCACCAAATTTCGTTCGAAATAGCTCACAGTGAAAGTGGCCAACTAATTACCAGGGGAAAAATTAAAAAATATAACAGATTCTGTGTAAATTTTTATACCCGAGCGCACTTGTGCACAAGGAATAGGATGGATGGTATTGAAAATGGGCAAAATCGGACAATAACCACGGAATCAGCGGTCAAATAAAAACGCGTATGAACTTTTCTGTATGAAATATCTATGAATGTTACGCATACGCCATGTATTCTTTCCTGTTATTGTTTAGTTTTCATGTGCCATATTTCGTATTAAGATTATTCAATTGTTTCGTAAGATATACGTGGTTAAGTGGAACCACTTTTCTTTAACTGTGTAACGATTAATTGTAAATACGTCGAAAACTTATCCATAGAAAAATGATTAACTCGATTTTCGGAATCAGCGAGCAATTCTACATAGGAATTGAGGTGCATTCACTGTGCATTTTTGCTTTAAACCAGTTTATACAACCGACATGTTTTGAGATGTTTTTGAAACATCTGTTAGAACGTTGAAAAAAGTGAAATTCCTCTACATTTACAGCTGCATTTAAAGGTAAATATGTTGAATGCACATTTATCGTTCAGCATAAATGGTATTCTAGGATATAGTTAAAACAGTTTTTAGAAATTTTTCGACTCATAATGCAATAAGGTCATCATATATAACGGGTGATTTTTTTGAGGTTAGGATTTTCATGCATTAGTATTTGACAGATNCGTCCGATTTATGGTCTACATAATCGACCAAGTGAGCAAACAATTAATGCGATTGTGACCAAGTTTCGCACTCAGTTTACTTTATTGGACATTAAACCAACCACACGAATGCGTACAGTGCGTACAGAAGAGAATATTGCGTCTGTTTCTGAGAGTGTTGCTGAAGACCGTGAAATGTCGATTCGTCGCCGTTCGCAGCAATTGGGTAAAGCGTAAAGCGCGAAACTCTCGATTAATGTATTTTTTTATATATATGAAATAAGTGAATATCAGTAATAACAGAGGCTAAGGCATAATTTGGGATGGCCTATTTAAGTAGAGATTGTTGATTAACTTCAAAAATTCATTTTCACATCATACACTTAATCTACATTTAAATGGCCAACATTAGATCTGTTCGATCAACGCACTAGACTCTAGGAACCAGAGTACTATAACGCGGAAAAAAAGCGCATGTATTCTCTTGTGCTAAGTGTGATATGTTGTTCTGGACTGCACTGTTCTACTCTTTTAGTGCACTTGCCGAACAGACTTATTGGCTATTTAAATAAATATTAAATATGTAACTCTATGTTTGTACCAACCAACCAAAATTGATAGATAGATAATATTTTATCGCATTAACATTTAACTGTCGAGAAGATGAATGTCCTGAAGGCGATATAATATTTTGCGAATATTTTAATTGCACCGAGTCCTTACACGAATCGGGATGTATATGTATGACATCGGCAGGTCATGCCCACAGTTTCAGAATTTTCTTTTTCAGTTAATCGAGCAATTAGCCAAGCTTCATCGATTAAGATACTTATTAAGATCCATACAAAATTTGTTTTCGTAATTGCTCGATTAGTGCTTAATCTAGTGCCAATTGAATGCATTTTTTTATGCAACCCTGTTGGGCGTGTTTAATTTTGACTTTGGGGTATGTTTATTGAACAAATAGTAATCAGCTGTTTGTTTCTGGTCCTCTTTAACAGCTCATATTCCATCAGGAGTGGAAAATTGAATTTTCAAATTATACCTAATTTGAGGAGAAACTTTACCTAAAAGTAGATAAATGTTCTTAAAAAGTAAATAAGTATTTTTACATGTACGTATGTATATATCAAAAACTAAGCAGATTACCTCTCCCATACTATATACTTTTGGACTCACATTAAACAAATGTTGCTATACAAATAAAGAATCTCTTCGCGCAGTTCAAGAAAAAGCCATGTTTTAGAAAAGGTCAATCACTTTCCCAAAAGCTCTTCGCTCTGACGTTTTAAAAATAAATATTCCCCCTGTATTTGGCGCAATAAACAACAATTATGTTTCTTTGCCCGCTATTTTGTACATATATTTAGGGTTTTTAAATTTTGTATGACTAGTGAACCCGCATGGGGGTAAAATCGTGAAAAACTTGATTTCAAAAACCTAAAACCTATTCCAAACCGCATAGTGTCGGTTTTTAATTTCATCACATTACAGATTACCCTATATCGATAGAAAAGTTCTAACTTAAAAAAATAAACCACTATTGCATATTTGTAGGCAAAGGTATTTAGTTTGACCTCTAATTTTTTAAATTCGAAAGAACGGTGACCTTTACAACAACTCTCTTATCGTATAATACATATGTAAATTCAGCTTTTCAAAGAGATAGAAATCCTTTTAAAAGTTCTTAAACCTTTTTCGTCTGACATTGTGGTACACATTTTAGTTAACTGATGAATTAAATCGAATTTGTTTTTTCAAACATGTGGCCATTCTCCTATATATTTTTCAGAAAGAAAAATTTTCAAACCCATTTCTATTAATATCTAGATATATTTTAATAGCTCATTTAAGTTCTTAAATAAATTGAGTCTAACTTTCTAAGCAGCTGGCAACCCTCTTCAAACACCTAAAAAAAATTCTTAGCATTTCTCGTTTCACACCCAAATTATGGTACATATTTCAATTACCTAGCTGCCCTAATTTTAAGTTGAGTTTGACTTTGACTTTGAACAGGCGGTAACCCTCCTAAATATGTTTCAGAAATAAAGCCTTTTCAAACCCATTTCGATTGGTACCCATATTTTAATTATTCATACAACTCATTAAATACTTTGAATTTAATTTTTGAACACTTGGCAACCCTCTTCAAATATTCCAAACGTTCAAACCTAAGGTTTCTTAACATTCTTTAGTTTGAGTTCCGTATTTTCATATTTCATCTAACTTGAGTAAAAGTTAATTAGATCCGACTTCTCAAACAGATTGCAACTACTTATTACCTTATTAAACTTGTTCCATTTGGCGCCCTTAGGGTGATACATATTTCTATTTACTAATTCCCTTAGCTCAATTGATTTTTTTAACAGTAAACAAAAAAAACTTTACAAAACCATTTTCATTGATACCCATACTATAATAACTGAATTAACTTTTAAAATAATTGGAATAAAGTTTTTAAAAGGTGGTTTTTCGAATAAATTTTGCTTATTGTACATCTACAGACCAATTCCTTTAATTTTACACCTAAGCGATTTTACCTAAAAGCGACCAAAGGTTGCGAATGTGATGGCACTGTTTATTAAATAATTTGAATTTAATTTTTTAAGAGGTGGCTACGTTTTTCGAAAAAATAAAACCTTGTTGGACATCTACAGGCGAAGACCTTCAATTTGACACCTCATAAAAGACTCCATTTTTATAATTTTGGTGGACGTCTTAAAATATAATAAACTTCGTAATTCCGGCGGAAAAACCGCAATTTTTTGGTGTGGCTGTCTAATGTATGTATGTATATAGATTATAAGGTCTCTCGATAAAAGATTGAATAGAGGTTGGCGCGAGCAGGGGCGCACCCAGGAATATATTTTAGGGGGGGTTTTATATTTCTGAAGATATATCACCGGAAAATACTGCAAATTTTCTTCAGATAATACGCTCTTTAAAATATATTTATGCAACTTTTATGTGCAGTATGTAATAAATAAATAAACGTTTTAAAATTCATAAACTGCACTGTATTTACATAAGATTAACAGAACTCAAACACTTTTAACCGACTTTAAAAAAAGGGGAGGTTATCAATTCGCCGGAATACGTAACTTTGGACCACGTGCACCGATTTCAATAAGTATTTTTTTGTAGAAAGATGGTTGGTTTAGAGATGATTGGATCATGAAGAAATTAACGGTACCCCTAAATTTGAACATAAGAATTGAAGTCGGTTGTGTTCTTTCCTTAAAAACTACTTGTTTAATAAAAAGTTCTATAAACTCAAGATGGGCTCAACTTTCAAAAGTACCTAATAAAAAATATTGAAAAAGACTCAGTAAAAATTAATTTATTGATTCCATGAATTTTTGCACTTTTATGTTCCTTTTTTCGATTTCTGGTTTCTGGCTTTAGATAGAGATGGTGATTTTTCACGATTTCTAAATTTTTTTTAATATTTCGAATACCGAAAAAATTAACCGAACTCTCAAGAAAAACGAAAAATTCATATAAAACGACGGACGAGAAATGGAAAAGAAATTTTCTTCTACCAAAATTTCTTAAATCAGTTTGCAGCTCTCAAGAAAAAAATGCTCGTATATTTATTCCCTCATGAAAATTTACAGCAAAAGCAAAGCGCTTTTTCAAGCAACAGAAATTATAATAAATATTTCTTATAATTTCCTTGAGAGCTGGATTCTTAGCTTTAAGATACAGTTTGCATTTGAGGTTATAGCTTTAGGGGGAGGGTTTGAACCCCAAAACCCACCCCTTGTGTGCGCTAATGGGCGCGTGTATTTATTTATTAAGAATAGCAATGCCTGTTAATACTTTAAATGTACGCAGAGATCAAATCTGAAGGGCGGCTAAACTTTAAAATCACAAATTTTCTATCTGAAAGAATAAATATATGTATCTAAAGTTGAAGTTGAGTTAACAACTGAAAGTCATTCAGAACAGATAGAGAAACAGAGCAACCATATGGTCTAAAAAATTGATCTAAAAAATTTCAATGAGTCTTTTAATTATTAGCATTCACTAGTTTAAACAACTCTCCTTTAAATCATCAAATAAGTTTCATGCTTTATAGGAAACTAAAAAAAACTCAGTCTATTTCAGCTAAAATTGCTTGCATGCACTATAATAAATATTTAAAACGAATTCATGGTAAAAGCTGACGTGACTGCAATTTGTTATACATGTGCCAGCAACATTATACATACATACAAGCACCATGCATACAATTTACATGCATACTAATAGTAATGGGTTTAGGCCGTTGGGAGACCTGTAAAATGCAATTTTCCACGCAGCTGCTTCCTAACGCATATTGCCATGCAGAAATTGTTAGTGGCAAGTCTTTAGACCCATTTGCCTTGCACAACTTTTGTGTGCATAAAAACATAAATAAATATGTCAATATGTATGTCATATGCGAGCATTTGTTTTTGCAAGAGTGTGTGTGCACATCGCACCTAACCTAACCTCCTACACGAAAGCATTGTGTCTCTTCAGGGACGTTGACGACTGCTGCCGCGCAATTCCTGATTTGAGAAAGTGTCAAAGCGCTGCAGCGTGGCAAATGCATGGCCCCACGCTTTGCAACAACTTGCACACGCCACAGCACAATGCGTCTAATTTGGCATGGTAAACGAGCCAGTCAGCCTGCCAGACTACCAGTCTGCCAGCCTTGTATGTAATATATGTATGCAGTGTTGCCGTTGAGAATTTTCAGAAAGTCACAAAAAAGGGGTAGTTGACGAAAAAAAGGGTCAGCATTTGCTTTTTTTTTTACTAGTAAAATAATAATTCTGAGAGGCAAGTCAAAATAAAATTTACATGTAGTATGTATTATAAAGTCTTTTAGCTGCTAGAAGGTTCCGCTGCAAGGATATAAAATAAAATTATAGTTTAAAAAACTAAAACCTCCCTATTATAATTGCCATTCGTACTGTCATCAGGTATGTAACTTGAGAATAGAAATCGCTGCATCTTTTAGGCGCATCAAATTAATTAATTAAATTAAGTTTATTCTTTAACAAAAACTATATAAATCCAATTTAAAATTGTGTGCAATATCTAAAAAAAAAAAATCAGTAAGCTTTCCTAAAAACATCGGTAAAAACATCAAAGTTTGCATTCGGTACATCGAACTAACATCGATGTAAATTTTCGAAACATCGATTCTTCAAACTTCGATAGCCTTATTGTGATTTGCAACCCTATTCCGTTGTTGAATTTAAAACGAAAATATCGGGACAAACATATACATGCATAAAACAGGGTTGGAAACATAAATAGAAATCGGGTTGTTGCAAAGAGAAGAGTTACATTTCCTTTAAAAGTTTTAAGTATGCATTTTTTCGTACTGGGGGTCGCTATGGTATAGTGGTAAGCAGTGCGCGCTTCCACTCCGCAGGGCCTGGGTTCAAGCCCTGGTCAAAGCAACATCGCAAAAAAATAGAGAAAAGAGGTTTTTCAGGTGAAACTTGTTTAGCGGCGGGAAGAAAGATTAAAATAAAGGTAATTAAAGATAAAAGGATATAGACGGACACAGAGACTCAATCTGAGAACTATTTTGGGACTTTAGAGATTTTCGGGATTCTCGGGACTTACCGATAAAATAATCGATATTTTTATCGGTTTTCTTATCGATGTTTTTATAGATTTTTTAATCGAAATTTTTATCGATATTGTTATCAATTTTGCTATCGATAGTTTCGGAACATATCGATATAATATGGATTTTGTTATCGATATTTATCGATTTTGTTATCGATATTTTTATCGATTTTGTTATCGTTAGTTATCGATTTTGTTGTCGATATTTTTATCGATTTTGTTATGGATATAGATAGTTGGTTTTTTTATTGTTATTTATCGACTTCGTTATCGATATTTATCGGTTTTGTTATCGATATTTATCGATTTCGGTATCGATATTTATCGATTTTGTTATAAATATTTATCTATTTCGTTATCGATATTTATCGATTTTGTTGTCGGTGTTTACCAATTTTGTTACAGATATTTTTGTCGATTTTATTATCGATATTTTTATCGATTTTGTTATGGATGTTTGTGTCGATATTTTTATCTAGTTTCTAATAGATTTTGCTACCAATATTATTATCAAATTTGCTATCGAAATATGTATTGAATTTTTCTCGATTTTGTTGTCCATGTTTTATTGGATGTTACTATCGATTTTGTTATCTAAAGAGTATAAAGATAAAAATGAAGATAAAGGAAAACAGATAACATAAATGTAATTAGAACGAACAGAGGTAGAGGCAGGGATCTAGATAGAAAAACAAAACAAAAAATATAATGTATTATCGAACGAATTTCCGTCATCCCTTGTCAAATTTGGTTTTTCTCCAAGGGATGACAGAAATTCATTCCATAATACATTATACACCCACCCTGTCGGAAACAACAACAACCAAAAAGGAAACAAAAAATATAATGTATTATCGAACGAATTTCCGTCATCCCTTGTCAAATTTGGTTTTTCTCCAAGGGATGACAGAAATTCATTCCATAATACATTATACACCCACCCTGTCGGAAACAACAACAACCAAAAAGGAAACAAAAAATATAACCTTAACCAAAAGCAGATGTATGTATGTATGTACATATGTATGTATGTGCGTATATCGGTTATGAGACAAAATAGATACATATGTATATATGTAACGTAAATTTCACTTCTCCGGTGTGGACCAGGCGCACTTACTTTTTTCATAACAGCGGTCGCCCCTCGGCAGGCAATGGCAAACCTCTGAGTGTATTTCTGCCATGAAAACCAGCTTCTCGACAGCTTCGGAGTCGGCGTAAAACTGTAGGTCCCTCCCCTTTGTGTGAAAACATCAAGGCGCACACCACAAATAGAAGGAGAAGCTCGGCCAAACACTAAAATATGTATTAGTAAGCGCCAATCTTTATTAATAGCGTGGTTCTCTTAACATTTCCTAAAAAAATCTCTGAAAAGAGCAAAAGTAACACTTCTTTTTGGAAAAAGGTCAAAAATTTAAAATTTTCAAAAAGTAGGGCCAAAGAGCATCGGCGCTTAAAAAGGGTCAAATTGCACCTTTAGTCGCACAACGGCAACACTGTATGTATGTACTATGCATTTGTGTATGTATGAAAGAAGTGTTAAAGCGTATTGTGTTCAATGGTGTAATTTTTTAAAGCTAATAATATTAAGAAAATAATACTACTCAGCTATCGTTTTTTGATAACGAGATCTATCACCAGTAATTTAGAATTGAAAGCGTAAAATACTCAGTATTTTAATTTTCTTGCTCCCAAGATGGAATAATCATTCAAACGGAGTGAAAAGAATATAATATTTGGTCCAGCGTACATCAAATTTACACTACTTTCTCACAAAACCTCAGTGAGATAATCCCGATACTCCGAACACCCCGAAAGAGTGAACAATAAAATTTTTACAAGTAATTACTCTGAACTGCTGTGAGTCTATTTAGAGAGAAGAAATTTTGAAGCATTTATTTCCTAATTTACTGGTCTTCATTTTGCAAATCAACTTCAAAAAGTTCAACTGTTAATATCTTAGTTAGCTTTAAAAAAATCGTGACCCTCTTATATATAGGAATTTTAAGCCCGTTTCTTTAGCTTTAAGACGACGTTAAGATGAAGCCTCTACGATGAGCAGAACACGAGATATAACGATTTGAATAAGTACATGATTAGTTGGAATCACAAAAAAATGCAAACTTTGACAGATCATATCTCCGAAGAAAATTAAAAAAAAACATCCTCGAATACGTGTAAGCTTATTTCATGTGTGGAACCCATAAAAAAATTTGAAGTGAATCGACAAGGTGAGACCAATTTGGTGTCCGATATGAAAAAGAATGCCTCATATGTGGGTAGTTAGGTGTAAGGTTACGTTCACACAGTAAATAAGCGGGGCCAAACCGAGCGAAGCCGTTCTGAGCTTTCAAATTAATGCAGCTATATGAAAGTGTTCAAACAGCAAGATTTTCGAGAAGTGTTTTGGAGCCGAAAGAAAAGCATTTTTTCATTTTCAATTTCGTTTTGATTTTCCAGCTTCATGACTCTGATGCGAACTAAAAATCAAAATAAGTACAAGAAAATCTATTTTTCGAGAAATCAATTGAAACGAATTGTACAAATACTTAAGCCGTTTTTCATTGAGGTCAGTTTTCTGATATCTTTACGACCAATTCCATGGAAAAAGCTACGCTTCGCTCCACCTTATTTGGCTCAGCGCCGCTCGGGGTTCTGAGTGAACGCACCCTCAATCTATTAGCGAAACACTGTTCTCATATTCGAAATATGCACACCGAACTGTCAGTTTCCTCTGTTAATGTAAGCAAATTTGCACACCGTGCTAATTAAATACAATACTCTTTGTTTACTTTTACTTGCCATATTGCACACTTAGATCTAAAGTGAGCTAACTCAAAATTCAGAGAAAGAAATTTAACTGCTTGTGGATCGTACAGATTCAACGCAATTAATACAAGAACAGATACGACACTAGTTTTTTAGTCAATGTATGTATATACTAATGAAGGAAAAAATATCTCCATTAATTGGATGTAAGTACTATGAATTTATTTAGGCAAAAAAATTGCACAATTTTTTTTTTTTAGTTGATCGCACTTTAGATCTAGGTGTGCTATATGTGTGGTATAAAACAAACTTCAAATTTGTTTGTTGAGTTCCATGGTGAAATGAAAAGTAGGTGTAGTAATAAAGTAGTTTCCTCGCTTTATTTTCTGTATTTTGTTGACATTCGGCTATCTTTTAGAATATTTCAACGCAAATTTTCAAATATATAAGATAGTGTCAAATCTTTCTTCAGCGCCTGGTATAATTTCACCATAGTTGAGTTCTGAACACTTATTGCTCACAATTACGAAGTTTACACATACAATGTTTAAAATTTGCTCTAAACATTTTGTTTTAAGTTACGCATATAAAGTTTCCAGACCTAATTTGTGAAAATTTACATACCGTGTTAATAAAATTAACAATTCCTATTTACTTGTATATACCAAATTTGTCGCGTAGAGCAAAATTGCACAAACAAATGTTTCCAATTGTGAACATTTTATATGTATGTATATTTATGTGCGTATT
Organism: Rhagoletis zephyria; assembly: GCF_001687245.7. Taxonomy (NCBI): domain Eukaryota; kingdom Metazoa; phylum Arthropoda; class Insecta; order Diptera; family Tephritidae; genus Rhagoletis; species Rhagoletis zephyria. Next base: position 336,004 of record NW_016157185.1, read on the forward strand.
TTATTGGACAAACATAGAACCGTCTGCAAGAAATATTAAAACTCAACGCGAATCCTTAGCCACTTCAAATTTGCATATTAAAACTGAATGGGCTATGATACTGCATACCAGAAGTCATTCAAAAGTTCTGTTTTAAAAGTTTAAAGTTTTGATAAAAATTCGTTCAACAACAGATGTATCCAGGCAAGTGTATATTTATAACACAAATGGCCAACGTTTGTACTTTGACACTTCGGAAAACCCCAAAAAAAAAATCCACTCTTTGGCTCATTTCACTCCGCTGGAAAATTATAAAACGGCAACGCTGCTGGTAAAAACTTGATGATGGCTAAGTTTTGCTGCCCAATTTTCTGTTTGATTGATAATATTTCCCATGGTCATAAAAATCGAAACCTATACATTATATCGATGGCTGAGTGGAAGATCGACCTATCTCGGCTGCCAGTTCGAAAACGCTCTATCTCAAAAAACTTTTCAAGAACGCCCTATTTCAGAATTTTATTAGAAAACCCCCTATCTCAAAATTCGGTTCAAAAACGCCCTATCTCACTTCAAAATGTATTGAAAATATGCTGATATAGGGCGTTTTTGAATCGGCAGCTGAGATAGGGCGTTTTTGAAACGAATTATGAAATAGGGCGTTCTTGATAAGTTTTTTGAGATACGATGTTTTCGAACTGGCTGCCGAGATAGGTCGATCTTCCACTCAGCCATCGATATGTAAATTGTTCATTCGTATTTTCATTTCCCTAATTTTGTTTCTTCAAATCATTTTCTTAAACACTTTGTTTAAATTTGAGTTTAAAACATAAATGGCTCATATTTTCGTAGTATGTACGAAAACGGTTTTGTTCAATCAACGAAAACTTTCGTGGCTCAAAATGACGAAAAATTTCGTAAGATTTACACAAGTTTTCGTTATATTTACGAAGCTTTTATTTTCAGTGTACAAAATGACCTAAATAAAGTCTACGATTGGATATGCATGTACAGACTTAAATTAAACGTTAATAAAACCAAATGTATGGTTATATCAAGGAGAAATCTTGAGGACAGTGGGCTGCATATAAACAACGAAGCAATTTAAAAAGTTAGAACATTCAAATACTTAGGAATAAAAATCGATGATAAACTGAATTTTAATGAGCACATTGATTTTACGGTCGGAAATATAGCCAAAAAATTATACTTTATGCAATGAACCTGCAGATATTTAGGTAGAAGATACAAGACTATGGTTTATATATCTATAATCGAACCTCATTTCATCTATTGTCCAACAATATTTTTTTATAATGAGAGATAGTCAAATTTACAAATTACAAAAACAATAAAACCGAGCGATGAGATTCATCCTTACTAAGCGCTATGACACACCTACAGAGATAAGTTGGCCACTCTAAATTGGTTGAGCATGTTTTACTATACAATGAAGTTTATTAAAAATATTATTGAAGGAAACTTGCCTGATTATTTGAGTAGTAACATAAAGTATGTCAATAATGTACACTCCAAGAATACTCGTAGCAAAAATGACTTCAATCTACCTGCCTATAAAACTGAAGCTGATAAATGCAACTTGTATTACAAAGGGTTAAAATATTATAATGAATAGCCAAAGGATATTAAATGTAGTAATATAAATGAGTTTAAACAAAAATTGTACCATTATTGCAGGACGCTTCCAATTTAGTGCTGCATTGACAGGCTTCTGGACTATCCATCGCAATGCATACGTACAACGTATAGTGTTGCACCACGCCAACCATAAGTATACTGTTCCCATAAGCATTTGAAAAGTAGCCGCAGCTCATCCCAAAGAGCATCACTAGATCGAATCGGTCATTACACCGCAGCCGAATCGTACAATCATTGCTCTGACATGATTGTCAGTCACTAATATTGGGCGATCCATATACGTAGCTTTTACTTTGTATTTTAGTTTAGGCTATAAGTCATACAAAGATTTTAAGGAATATGTATAAGCTAAGCTTAATAAAGCTGTAAGAAATAAATAAATAATGAAATAAATAAATAAAGCTGCCTCTCTCTGTATGATGTACTAAAATTCATTAAAGCCGCCAAATGGCTATAGGTTGCACGAGTTGTGGAATCAAAATTGCAAACTTTCTGAACTGTTTATTTACACAAGATTGTATCTAACTGCTTGATTATAAACTAATTTTATCCATAAATATGTATTGTATTTGAAGTGAATTGTTTTCGTTATTTGCTTGTTAAAATACATGTGTTATTTATTTTTGTACCGGCAATAAAATACTAGGAAAATATTTTTAATTGCATATTTTACTTGTTTATGGCATATTTTTGACTTTTGAGTGCATATTATATGCGCATATTTTCGATTTTTTAGTGCATAAGATACCGAGCCCTGGTTATTACTCTGCTTGAAAAATGTTTACAAAGCCAGAATGTATTTTGTGTGTGTTCTCTCACTGCAGAGACGTCGAGGTCGGTAGTGTTTTCCCATTGCTTTACGGCATTGTTGCATACCATTTATCTAACCCTTATGTGGTGGCAGGTTTCAGTCAGAAGAGTTCTTACTCATCCTCCCAATAGAGTTACATTTTAGCTTTCATCACGACAGTGTATGTACATAAGGAGGTCCCAGATAATATGCCTAAATATTGTACATACATAAATAAGAAGGTTTGTTTCAGTCACCAAACCAGATACTGGATGATGTTACATGTAGGCCAGGTATTTGTGATGCATAATTGTAATAAAACGACCATCTCCCGATGGATTGAGCAGTACCAATGCTCTCGCCCTAGGTTGCGAGAGGATATCCGGGACACAACAACGTTAGACGTAATCCTGTATAAACTGTAGCATTTTTTTCTTTCCCGCCCAGTGCATGCCCTCTTGGACATTAGCGACTTAACGCTTTTATACTTCCAGATGACGGGCAATAAAGAGTTATGCTCTGGACCCTACCTATTAGAACTTGCTGGAAAGAGTAGTTCCCCGTTGCATTTCAAGGTTGACAGTTTCAATTTTTCGAACCTATAACTGTCAACATTGAGGTAAGAGCCAAAACACGTATGCTCTGACTATTAGTCTAATGACACGAGATAATTCGGTTTGTCCTCTTTCACAAGCTTCATACGAGTTTTGCTACTCTATCCTCGAGAGAGCAGAATTAACTTAACTTAACGTAACTTAGAACTTAGAAAATCACAATGAAATAGACTTCGATGTGGAATTAAACTATGTTATAAGTTTCGCCTGTCCAAATATAAGCAACATCAATTTAAGAGAATTTTGAATGACAGCCTCTAAATTACGTTAAGTTGCCGTAATCAGACTTTTACACTCACTTTGTGCTAACATCTACGCAAGTTTTCGAAACTGGGCCTTCGAATTAGTTGAATTTTTGGTCCCTTAGATTGTAAACAGGAAACTCGTTTTATTGAAACATCGCACTGGGCAAGAATAGTAAATGAAGAAGAAAGTTTGCTTTTTTAGCACCTGTGAGGTAAAAGAACACTTAAAAAACGAATCATAAAAAAGTGAAAATGTAATTGGTAAGACTAAATAATATTTATCATTCACCAAAGCAAAAGTAGCCGAAACCTTTTTTCGAATCCCTTTTATGTCCAGTTAGAGTAAGAGGTACCCATCCAATTTAGTTCAGCACTTCTTTAATATAACTTTTTTGCATTTAGCTGTCCAATAAATAGTTTGTAGTCCATGACTGAAGGAATACCCACAGGAGGCTCAATAGCTTGTATCCTTATCCGCCAGCAATTGCATAATAAATTTAAGCGTGTTTACCGGCGCACCCTTACAAACACTCTTGAATTTCCGTCCGTGCTGCAGCTCTAGCGAGCACATAAATCACTCGACCTCCACCAGCCACAACTCATGATTTATGTTGTGCCGTGAAGGGACATTACCTTTATTTATGAAAGACTTCTCAGCAGACGAGTTTTTTTCGCCCAAAGAAACAACAACAATGCTTTACTCAGTTTCACTTCGCTTTCGAGCTGTTCTTCGCGCTCCAATGAGCATAGTCCTTGCATGTGGCATGGTTGCATGCGCTTCTGTAGCAGTGAAGGATTGTCAGAAAAACAAAAATTTTCATGTTTTCTCGCCTTCAAAAATGCATTGGACAGTTTTTGAGCATTACGTTTTTACAAGCTTATTTTTCATTATACTTTCGACAATTCTTGTTATTTTCCACTCTCTCCTAATGCAGCAATTAGTTTCTGAAATATTTATTGCATTGCATAGCGAGCATGCCTGAATTGTCAACACTAATGAGATTATTCCAGAAAATTTATTTAACACGCACAGCTCGGTAATTTAGTACATTGCAAAAATATTTGGGTTTTTCTTCTCTTTTGCTATACGCCTAATATTTTTGCCTATTGCTCGCACTGGAAAAGCTCGCTTCACCCACACTATTTTTCTCAGTTCTCTAACAATATTATTTTGCCAACTGTTTACTCATCGCAAGGTGACATAATAAACGGAAATAAAATTTGAATCAAATAGCTTTGTAAACGCAATGTTTAACAAATGTAAAAAGCAACGCACCATCTGCGTGCAAATGCAAGTGAGCAAACTTAATTTTTATTCACCAGCCGTCGCCGCCGAATTGCAACCACCCACGCATTATGAGTGCGCGTAGACGAAAATAAAATTTTCGAAAATACATACAATGACCTTCTTAATGCAATGCCTGCGCCGCCAGAGCTCTTCTACAGCAATCAAATGTATAAATAAATTCGTAGACCCGCCTAGTCCCTGAACCTCTGAAGTATGTTCATACTTATTTTTGCAAAGAAAACTTTATTTATGTCCATTCGTATGTTTCTTAAAAACGAAAAGCTAAGTAAAGTAAATAATAATTACTTTTAAAGATCTGGAGAATTATATGAAATTAAAACTATCAGCATTGCTCAGACTATTTCTATAAAGAGCCCTGTATGAAAATTTCGAAAAACTGTCAGTTATGCTAATAGCGACATCTGTCTTCGAATCAAAGCCAAACCGAAAACGCAATTAAATGGTCTTCTTCTGAATGTTGGTCATGGCGTTTCGTGTAATAAGCTATTGAGAAATGTATCTATCAACTTAAAAATATAAATTAAAATAAACTGAACCCATTTGGAAAACTTTTATTAAATGCTTGAAATGATTAAATTCAATTAAAGAAATATATTTTTTCATAAAACCATTAATTAATCAACTTGAACAAATTAGTTAGTTAAAAAAACTACAATAAAAAGTAAAACTAAATTCAAAATGCGCACTTCGAGAGTATTAGAACTGCGGATCTTCAGCATGTCAACTCGACTGTTGTAACATCGCCGCACAGTGGGGCAAAAAAGGTTGATGTGGACAAATCAATTTTGAGAGCCCAAATATGAACCGATTTCAAGTTTATTTTTTTTTTTTTTATAATAGCTAATTAATTTTCGCGTCAATCTATCCGTCGCGATTTTTTAAAAAGGCTCTAGTTTTTTTATTTATTTATGATGAAATATGAAAGAAAAAAATTTTACGTTTGAATCCTTCCAATTTTTTGGAAAATACTTGAAATCATTTTCAAATGCCTGCAATTATTTAATAAACTATTCATTAAAATTTTTCCATAGGAAATATTTCATTAAAAAATATTTTTAATTTGCCGTTTGAAAGCCGTTTTTTAATCGTAATCGAAAAACTCGAGAACAGCTGTACCGATATTTTTGAACTTTGGACATCGACTCTAGACCCTCAAAGGATGAGAATAGAAGAAGAATAATTTCGATATATTTTTAATTAGATCTATCCTATGGAAAAATGTTTATGAATAATTTCTTAAATAATTGCAGACATTTGAAATTAATTTCAAGTATTTTCCAAAAAACTGGAAGCAGTCAAACGTAAATTTTTTTCTTTCCTTTTTGAACATAAATAAATAAAAAAACCAGCGTTTTTTTAAAAAATCGCCATTGATAGATCGACGCGAAATTTAACTATCTTTTATTTAAAAACAAGAAACTTAAAATCGGTTCATATTTGGGCTCTCAAAATTAGTTTGTCCACAGCAACCTTTTTTGCCCCACTGTGCGCCGCACAGTGATTCAGCCCCATACACTTTTTGGGGAAAATTAAAAGGAGTAGGCGCAGGGCTTAACTTTGTCGTATGTTAGCTCTAAGTACATAAATGAAGAAAAATTAAACATGAGTGTGATCGGTTTATTTTAAAGCATACCTCCCACACAAACGTAATCTCAAAAACACTTTCAAAGCGCACCGACGAATGTAGGACTCAGAAATTTCGTCCATATATTCACAATTATAGTGTTAGTAAACATACAAAAATTACCAAACTCGATTTACTTTAATACACACCTAACCTCACAAACCTAAGCTCAAAAACGTTTAAAAATTTCATTGTAAGCGCAGCGCTGAACGCGCGATTCCTAAGGTGACCAGAATTTTTTAACATTCCAGGAGGACAAATTCTCCACATTGAACACACAAACATTTTTTTTTTATTTTTTTTTTAAATTCAAAGTTTCTCTAAACACAAGTCAAACAAGTTAATAATACATGGCGTTGCATGATTATAAGAGCGCCACATACTAACAAGTTTTGACTATTTATTTATAACCGACTTCAAAAAAAAAAGGAGGAGGTTATCAAATCGCCAGAATACATTTCTTTTGTATCATTACTGATACCCATACTGATTTGGTTTAGCTCCGATCATATGATCATGAAAAAATTAACGGTAGTCCTAAATTTTTCTATGAGAATTGAAGTCGGTTGTGTTTTATGCTTAAAAATTACTTGTTAAATCATTTAATGGCAATTGAATTACTTGCAAAAGAAATTGCTTTCGTTCTTCGTCTTTCGTCAAAGTGCGATTATAATTTTGTACCAATGCTATACCTCGTTCAGCAATATCATTAACATATTTAATACCTTTAATCGTCCCCAAGACAACCAATTTCAGGGCTAATTTTTTAGAGAATTTAATGCCCAATAAGAATATGCAAAGAAAAAACGTGTATCTATTTTTTATAACTTTTTTTAACGAGTCAAAATTTATAACATTTTAAATGAAAACAAATTATTTTAGAAGTTTTTTTACATAGAAAATTTCAAATGCCCACTGGCACCTTTTAAAAGTGAAATAGAAATTTTTCCAAATGGGAGAAGTTCCTTTTCAGTAAGTAGGTCATTTTAAAGCCATAAGTGCGCCAGGTTAGTTATTTTGGATCACCCTAATATATATATATATATATATATATATATATATATACAAGAATAACTCGTTTGCAGTAATAAGAATAAGTGATAAATTTAAACATCCCCCCCAAAAAGTCTGGATCCGCCGCTGTACCTGTGTTATTTTTGATTATGTACTGCCACGAACAAATCGCTGCCGTCTCTAATTTTAATCGGAAATTTATCGAACTCATCTGTCAAAGTCAGAGAGAATAGGAAAAATCAAAACAAAGGAAGGAGGAAATGAAGGAAAAACACAATGAATTGCCAAATCGAATCAGGAATGAGTCGTGTAAACGGGGTAATTCACCAAAGTAATTCAGAAGCGAGCTACGTAATTGGCAGTGCTCCTGAGAACACAGTATTACTCCTTTCCCACGTTCACATTCTTAATTCGAGTTGACAGTTCTCTATCTTTGTGTTTTGTTTTGTATAAACTTTACTTTTCGTAGCCGTAGCCCTTGCGAACCTAATCATTTTGCTTATCCCTTTTTATAGAGAACATCTCAAGTTCTTTAGCAGACTTGATTTTAGTTTGTCAAGTGGTCATCAAGCTAGTATTTAAACTATACATATTTCTAATATCTAACACCTCGCTGACAGCCGGAAATTTCATGACGTAGTGCTTAAATTTGAACCTAATGAAAACACAAATACTACGCATGCAACAGTGTATATCTCAAACATACATATTTACGAATTTGTATTGATGTAAAAGGCCAATGCCATACATATCGCACACCGTCTTCAAAAGGGGCATAACTCAAAATTACAAGTTCTTCAGGAAATACGAAAAAAAAAAATGCCTTAGCTCATGATAATCATATGGGCATGAGAGACTTACCCTTAGGGTTTTATTTAACAAATTATAACAAAAATTTGCTCCAGCTTTTGCTGAAAGGCTAATAGAAGCTCATTTTAGCGGATAATTTCAGAAATGCCAAATTTTGAGTTGTGCCTCTTTTGAAGACGGTGTGCGTTATGTATTTTAGCCTTGAATAAATCGTGGAAAGAAAAGTCAAATCACTATTACATATGTGACGAATATATGTATATATGTTTGTATGTATGTATGTCTCCATTGGAAATATGTATGAATGTACAATTGTGTGTAATATAAATACCATTCTAAATCTTTTAATTTATTATCTTTATTTGTTTTTAATATTGAAAATATTTACGCATTCAATAGTTTGTTTTCCAAGTGGTTAGAAGATATTTCTACACCTTCTTTTCATTGTAAGCAATAAATTCGAAAGCATCAGCCAAGAAACCTAGTTATTGTCTATGAATGAATATCAATTTAATCCAGCCAAAGCAAATAAACACTAAACAACAACTATAAATCAACAACTATTGATCAAAATACTACAGACATATGTATGCATGTTTTTGCGGAATTAATTGAACTGATCCAACTGCAGCAATGAGTAAGATCTTATTTTTGGTTACTTTTTAGGTCGTATCCGCGCTCGCTAATATTAACATGTGTAGCTGCGTTGTTAGGAAAGCAACTACATTGATATCTAAAGCCTTGTTTTCACTATGTCAAATTCAATGACATATGTCGTCAAATAAGTGAAAACACATTGTCAAATGCGATTAGAAAACGGTATATCGACTGAGTTAGATCAGGGTAGGTCTTCAGTCGTATACATGCGCTGCTACACCAGCTATATGTTCGCTTTTGGCCCATAATATCATCAGCGAAGGTGCGGATGAAAGAGAAAAAACTTGTGTCAAAATATGTCGACAAATTTTGATGTCAAAATATGACATAGTGAAAACCAGCCTTAATATGAACATATGTATTAGAGAAGCCAATTCCGGGATCCCGGTGTGGGTCAGTTTTTCAGATCCCAAAAACACAGTAGTTGTTTGAAGAAGATTCAAATGAATGTGCTCATAGCTTCACTAATGTAAACGAAACAGAAAGTTTTAAGGAAAAGTTACATAATTTCTTACATCAATCTACTCAAACTTCCTCAAATCAAAAAACTAATAATTTATCCGACGTGCTGGTAAAAGAAGTTCAAATATTTTGTAATGCACACCGTCTCTAAAGAGTCACAACTCAAAATAATACGTTCGTCAGAAAATGCGAAAAACTATTTCGTAGCGTATGCTAATCATACGGGCAAGGGCGACTTTACTTAAGTATTTTTTTTTACAAATTATAAAAAAAAATTTACCTAAAAATTCTTTTCGACCGTTACTTTCTGTGGAAAATTCCATCGCATAAAAACAATGTTTTGCTTTGTTTAATTTAAAGCGAAATTGAAGTCAGTCAATGGAGTGAAGTACATCAGTCAGGAAGTAAAATTTTAAGTTTAATTAACGGCTGTATTCTGTAGCAGTGCCAAATTCTTATCATAATTTTTACTACGCAAAAATATATGAAAAAGCTTAAATTTGTCAGTAAAAAAAGCGGTTGTCACCAATACAGAATTGGGCTATAAATATGTGTGTATGCATGTACATACCGATTTTTAAGTAAGATCTAAATACCTCAATACATACATTGTATATATGTATATAAACTGATTTATAAAAATTTTAATTAATTTTAATCTTTTAAGGCAGTCTGTATTTTCTGTTTTCAATTCAATATACATAAGTACGTTCTTATCTAGGCATTCTACATTAGTATTAGCATTTTTATTTTGACTGTTATTCAATGGTGGAAAATATATTTACTATCAAAATACTTATTTTTTTTGCTTGTCAGTAGAATGAATCGAAAATCTCATTAAATGCCTCCAGGGCACAAAGAAACCTTTCGCCAACACTGAAAATCTAAATTTATATAGAGGATGTAATGAAATGGCGCACTACGTGAAAATAATCAAAAATCTATTCAGTGAACTTCTAAAACTCTACAAATGCGACGGACATGTACTTAGTTGTTTAATGAAATCGCTATAGAAACTAAGAAAAAAGTATCGCTATTATCAAATATCCACTGTGAATTATAGCTGATGGAAACATATCCTGGCGAAGTACTGCATGCAACGCACGAACAGTATATGTAGGGTTGCCAGGTGTCCGGTTTTTGACACAGCAGTCCAATTTTTAGTCTGCTTGTGCGGGTGATTATTAAAACAAAAACCGGACCAAGGCGAATTTATACAAGGTGGTGTTGATGGCGAATTAAGATTTTCGCCGCAGTACTTCCTAATGTCAAAATGATGTGTTTGTTATAAACAAGGCGAATTCATTTTACAACAAACACATCATTTTGACATTAAGAAGTACCGCGACGAAAATTTAAATACGCCATCAACACCACCTTGTATAAATTCGCCTAGAACCGGACTATGGAGTGTCCGGTTGGTTCTTATTCGAGAAGCAAAGTCTCTACGCTTGGAACTGATCTCGCCACAACGCAAAGAAACTATATTTTTATCGCAAATTTTTTCGGCGCAGGAATTTTTTCCTTTGGGCGATACTAGTTGTATTAAAAAGGCATCTTGAACCACACATATGGGAAGGCAATGAGGCTATAAAATTATGACTGGTCGGTTTGGGTTAAAAATGTTAGTACTTCATTAGACGAGATATCTTGAAATGGGTTGCAAATACAGCCCATTTCAAAACTGAATTTCTTTCATGGTTTAAACCAAGGAGTTTTATCTCTTTAAGGATTGGCACTCTTAAACCAACCACTCTGTGTATGACTTTATTGAAATATATGTAATTTACGTGTTTTAAAATTTCTTCCAGAGAATTGTAAAAGTTTTAGTAATCAAAATAAATACGGTATTTTTAATGTATTTTTCGTGTTTTGTAAATTTGTTTGCTTTCGAAGGAACACTTTTAAGGCTGGTTTTCATTAAGTCATATTTTGACGCCAAAAATGTGTGGATATATTTTGACACAACTGTATCTCCTTTATCCATACCCTTACCGATGATATTATGGATACACAACTAAAGACCTATACTGTTGAAATCAATCGAGATACCGCTTTTTATTTCCATTGGACAATGTGTTTTCACTTATTTCCCGACAAATGCCATTGAGTTGAAATAGGAAAACAAGCCTTTATAATAATATGATCCGTTTCAAAACACACATACACACCGCTACCTCTTCTCCATCCCCCATGCATTCATTCTATCTCCAAACGAAACGTGTCCGGTTTTTCTGAGCTTCTGACCTGGCAACCCTGAGTATATGTATGTTTGCATGTATACATGTATGTATGCAGATACTAAACATTGCTGTTAAATTAAAACAAAATAAAAAATCCACTCAAAGTGTGGACATAAAAAAATTTAACAAGATTGCAAAAACGTGGGGGGTGGACTTGTAATTTGTAAAACATAAAAGCAATTGTTTGCTTTGTTCACTTCAGTGCTGCTGTAGAATGTGTACATATTTATGTACGTATGTGTGTAACTACAATATGTGCCTAGATTTGCAGATCCCTGCAAGCATACCTACATATCGTAACTTTTCTGTAAGAGTGTCATAATCCAAAAACTACTTTTAGCTAAGTATGTAAAAATGACTGTAGTCAAAATTCTAAAAGTTGAGATATCAACTTAAAACTTGGCCCAGTAGTAGGACTAGAAGTAGTGGCCTTACCGCGCAAAAATGTTCACACCTCCAAAAAATAGGCTAATGGTCACACGGGGTCCAGTGGACCCCAACCCAATAAACAGATGCCTCGTACGTTCTATTTTAAATATCGACTCGAATCCTCCACTGACCTTAAGTTTAAGACTTTCTCTTTGTTATCTGACAAGTTTTTTTTCAACTTTTAAATTATAATACCGTGAATTATTTCATAAAACTCATGATTTTGTACCAAGTAGTTACCTAAGAAAAATTATAATTTCTTTAAGATCGCACAAAATCGCAGTATAAGATTATGGGGAAATAAGAGATCAGGGACTATTCTACCGATTTATGATGAGTTTTTTAAACGTTTTTTAAACATTTTTTTAGAACACTGAATAAACTTTTTTTTTCTATTGTAACATTTCACTTTAAAGTCACTTAAATGCGGACGTTTCTTTGGCGCAACCTTTAAATTATAATACAAGTTTTAATTGGTAAATATTCTGCTAACCGTCACTCCTTCTTTCCACTTTTCAGTTTTGAGATTAGCAGTAAATAGATTACGAGATACACGCATTTGAAAGTGGAACAAAATCAAGCTACACATTTTTCGTTTACAGAAAATTTCGAAACTATCTGTTTGAGGGTTACCAAACCAACGGTAAGTCAATCTATTGAAAAACAGGGTATACAGTTTTTTACTCTGAAGTATTCTCTATAAGATAAGACAAAAAACAAAGAAATTTACTTTTGGCTACAAAATAGGCTCAAATTTCCCATAGTGCAATGGCGAAACTGAAGACATAACAATAAATATTTGGAAAAGGATAAATGACAATTTTTGCTTTGAAATATCGAATTCCTCTTATAAAATAATTTAAATATGGGAATCGTTTGAAAAATAGTTATTTAAAAAGGGTTTGGCTTGAAAAGGTTTTTAAATTTTACTGAAAAAATGTAATAGTTCTTTAAAGATTTGATTTTTTCTGAGTTCAAGTACTTTGCATTTGAAAACTTCTGCAATGGGCATTTATGGTTTTTAAATTTTTCTTGCTTGCAAACCACATCCATGTTAATATTCATGTATTTTTATTCAAATTTCGCTCCCATTTTGATAAAAAATTTGGAGTGTGATTATTAAAAAAACTTGTTACAATAATGTACTTTGTATATTTGCGAAAAATGCGTAATTTCGCAAGGTACAAAAAGCAACAAGTTTCTCATTTTCTTTTAGGCGAATAAAGGTCATGCTTTCAATTGAGAAATTAAATGAGTTGATAGTAAAAAAAATATTTTTAAAACAAGCTTTCTAAATATGAACCAAATCTTGGTTTTCCAAATATTGTGGCAACACTTGCCACCCTCTGTCGGAATTGTACAGCAACGCATTACATGCATCTGGCAATTCTACGATATCAACTTCTAACAGAACAGCTGATTTATTTCACAATCTTTCTGTATTAACGACTGCTTCACATCGAACATCTTGAGTTATAATTATATTACTTTTGAAAAAACTATAAGCATACATCGATCCTCGTGCCACCTACTGGTTAAAATTTTTGTGGACTTATTTCCATCCATGTAGGTAATATAAACCAAATCGGGCTATTTATACGGGTTTTTCAATTACTTCGACTCTAGAGCCACCTAGCGGACTAATATATCTATACCATATTGCATTATCAAGCCTCAAATGTATATAACTTATCTTATTGATTTCGAATAAAAAATATCTTATTTCCAGAACAGCATTTTTACGATACATACGATATCGTACTGCTCGTCACGTAAAAACACATGTTTCGGATTATGACATACGTGAACGTACTCTTTATCCCTTTAAGCTTATACGACTGACGTATCACGTAATTTTCTTTCGTTTGGTTTTCGATCCTCCACGTTTTTCGTTTTCAATCTCATAAATTGTTTATAGTGACTTTTGATAAAATTTCAAAATTAAAAGTTATTAAAACAAATTCTATGGGACTGGGAAATATTATTTTCTAATTTTTAGTCCAGTTATAAAAGCGTGGTATATTAAAAAGTTTTTATTTTATTTTACTTATTTTGTTTTAATTTTAAAGTTGGTGATCGCAGAGCAGTATTTAAAACTATTAGTAATAACCCACGAAAATCGGGGTGCGCCGTGGTCTAAAAAATCTGCAACTCATGCATTGGTAGTTAACTTTTACTTTGGTATGTTGGCAAGATCATACTCTAAGAAATATACATATGTACACTGCCGGAACAAAGTATTGGCACAGGAAATTTTTCACAATATATGCAACAATTTTTATTCTAATATTTTTCCGGCAATTTTGTATAAAAATCTGGTTCATTCAACAACAAAAAACATAAAAATATAATTCCTAAACTTTGTGCAAAACTCGCGAAAATTCAGCAAATTTTCATAAAACTTTTCAACCTTTACTCAGATTTTGTAGAATTTTTTTGAGTATGCAGTTTTGCAGCGCATTAAATTCTAGTAAACTCTAGTAATTAAACTCTAGTTCGGAGTTAGTCAAAAATCGCGTTGATTTTTGAGATTTTTTTTGCATTTCTTCCATATAAAGTATTTTCAAAAAAAAATTTTGTATGGAAGAGACTGCGTGAAAAAATTGCCAAAAATCAACAATAATTCCTAGCTATTGATTGGGCTACAAATCTGCATACTCAAAAAAATCTAAAAAATCAGATTAAAAAGTTTAAAATTTTCATGATAATTTGCGGAAGTTTCGCGAGTTTTGCTCAAAGTTTAGGAATTATACTTTTATTTATTTTTTGTTGTAGAATGAACCATATTTTCATACGAAACTAGAGGAAAATATTAGAATGAAAATTGTAGCATATATTGTGAAAAATTTGCTGTACCAATACTTTGTTCCGGCAGTGTACATATTTGGCTGATTCTTTTCTCAGTGTAGATAACTATTTTTTCCTACCAAAGCGCCAAAATACATATGTATATGCCCAACTAGTTTGCGTATGCGCCCGCATTTCATTTTGCTGTTTGTTTGTCATTAGTGGTAGTGTTTTTTTTTGTTCCTGTTTGATTTCCGATGTATTCACGCTGTTTTTAAGTTATACATATATGTATTTGGATGTGCGTACAAATTGTTTGCTGCCTTTGGGCGTGCAGCTTTTAGCCTTTGTCGTGCAATTTTTACAAACGAAAAATGCTTGAATCAGCAGGCAGCAAAAAAATACATACATACAATTATATACATACACATGGCAAATCGGTTTAAAGCTGTTTTCCCTGCGTGTTTACCATTTCTATGTATTTATACTACGTGCATACTTAAGCGATTTGTTTTTGTTTTTGTTAGCATTAAATTCTTAAAAAAAAATGGATATCATAATATTGTTTACCTCATCACTTTCATTCTACAATAGTTTATAAATAAACATGCTGGCAAGCCCCTCCAATAATTATTGGTTCGGCCGGACAGCTGTGCATTTGATTTGTTTACCAGAATCAAGTATTTAAAATTTTTATTACTGCAATCCGAAAAACAATAGGCAAATGTTTGTTTTAATGTTTATAATAAACTCAAATTTTTACTTAAGATATAGGACTATTCAAAGTTCACATCATAAGTAAAGACTTTGCAAAAATCCCTAAAATAATAAACACGAATAATTACACGGTGCTACATTAACCGAATAATTGATTAACCAACTTGCTCGAGTAATCGAATAATCGCACAGCCCTAATTTTTACAGACATATCGCACAGAATTATTTCAAATTTTCAATATTGTGGGGAAACGCAATCAAAGTTTGATCGATTCATACAGTTGTATAAAAATAGACAGATAATTTCTAAATAGATAAAAATGCAAAGAATACAAAAGTACATACCTAGGGAAAGACTAAGTGGGTGGTAATAAATGTAATAGAATTTACCTGAAAAAGGAAAAAAAGATATTTATCATTTTGCTAAAGCTTACATTTCACTTAATTTATGAATCGAATATATATATGTATATGTAAATAAAAACTAATAACTTTAAGATAGTTACCAAATTCCTTAGAATAAGTTTGAAAACAAGTTATGTGTAGGCAATTGTAAAAAAGTTTCACCAGTAGAACCAGGTAGGTGACAAATCTGAAAAAAATAATTGGCCACACCCAAAAATATACTTGGATTATTATTTCGACCAAAGACCAACATAAATACAAATAAAATCATGTCCAGGATACCCGGTTGAATTGAAATGGAAACAACACGCCATGGACGATTATGTATGGCGTATGAGTAACATTTTTTGACCTTTTCATTTGACCATTCACAACTTGTTTATTTTTTCTATTTTTGCTAAAGAATACAAGTTTTAATAATTTAATACAAATGAAAATTGAATTTTTGAATCTGAATTTTTTCACAAAAATTAAAATATCTTGTGAAAGTGACCAGTAGCTCGTTTCTGTAACAATTCTCTACCAAGGCAAATTCATATATGAATTCGCCGCCTTGTTCTCTACTGCTAATGAGTAGTAGAGAATGACGTATATTCTCTACCAGTAGAGAAATAATCGGTAGAGAAGAGTTACAGAAACGAGCCACTGATCTGAAAAACGGTATACAGATCCATAATCTACGACCAAGTATTAAGTTTAAGTATCTTTAAAGAACCATCAGGACCAGGAACCATATCAGGAGAAGCTCAGATACTCGAAAACAACGAAATATTTCATATTGACATTTATACTGAAAATAGTTCGTACTATCATATCACAGAAAAAGGGTTAAATTAAAAAAATTTCGAAGTTAGAAAAAAATTATCACTTGATCAATTCAGTAGATCAGTACCTGTACCAGAGAACAATTCCCAAGGTTTGAAAATCTCAGAATCCAGAACAAAAATAAAAATTAAATTGTTCAAGGAATGGTCCCTGTGAATTTTGCCACATCGCGGTCTTCACAATACCTATTACGCAGGGGTACAAGAAATAATTTTTAGAGTATGCGACTATTCCGAATATACATTATTTTCGTCTTTTTTTATACCCGAGTGCAGTTGTGCACGAGTGTATATTAACTTTGTTCGCATAACGGTTGTTTGTCACAGCCAAAACGCATCGCGATAGATATAGACGAATGTATAAATAAATGGCCAGAATGAAAAGAGAAGTCGATTAAGCCATGTCTATCTGTCCGTCCGTGTGCCCGTATATATAGCTTCCCCTTTATCCAAGGTAGGTCGCTACTGAAAATAGGCTAAACGGACTGTAACCACGCCCCCTTCTCACATAACGGTATTTTCCAAAAATTTAAAAACTACGATATTTCAGTAAATTCCAGAATTTTGGAAAAAAGAACACTGTTAGGAAATTTTTGGAAAATTGGCGTGACCCCGTCCACTTATGATTAAATGCTGTTTCTCTGCTTGCATTTGGTCCAACTAAGAAATTTGTAGAAAATCTTTTAAATCAGGCAGTAGTTACGCCCACCTGCCATTTAACGGTAATTTACAGAAACAGGAAACTGCGATAAATCAATAACTATAGAAGCTAATTGACTCACAATCGATGATTGCAATAACCACTTAGCAGAAAATTAGATATCATATTATAAACTTTTGGATAATGAGTATCTCGGTAACATCTTTTCAAATTTCTACCAAACTCGGTGCTCGTGATAACCTTAGTACGAAAAAGCAATTCGTTGAAAATTATTCTAATCGGACTAAAATTACACGCCCTTCGCGTACAACGGTAAATTTCAGAAATAGGAAAACTTCGATATTTCCAAAATTGAGGGCACTAATTTACTCCAAGTTAATACTTACAACAATCTTTTAACACTAAATAAGACTGCTATAGACTTTTAGGAATCGGCGTGGCACTGCCCACTCGATGACTACAAAACAAACGATAATTGATACCTGTGCCGGGAATATAAAGTTCGGTTTCGCCCGAACTTATACTTCTTTACTTGTTTAATTGTTAAATTTGCTTTTGTTTGCGAATTTTGCAAAACTTTTGGTTGCCGAAACTCTGGAAGCGATATTTCCATCATTGTGGGACATTTTTTTTTTTTTATTGAAAACGAATATTCAAGCTCTGAAATACAAGCATAGTATGGTACACTTTTGTCTATACTTATAGTGTTTTCGTTTCTACCAAAAAATGTCGCATTTTGATTGTCCCTTTCCCCTTTACGTGTTCGATTCTAAAATAAGGGCAAACGATGAGCAAATTTTGAGTGCGTTTCTTAAAATGTCACCCTCTAATAAGGCAAAAAAAATCACATTTTCTGCCCTATGAAGCTTTGGCAAGGGACATGGTTTCCCTGAAAATCAGATGGTTGCCTAAAACGATATTATGAAATGCGTGAGCTGGACAAGGACAAGAAGGCAAAAACATGCCTTTTTACAGGGTTGAGTATATCAAATAAATTTTGCATCGTGCAATGGCAACATTTTTTGGTAGAAACGAAATCACCATTAGTGTATAAAACGGCGCATTCCTTAAGAAAGAAACTCTTTTAAAGTGGTTTTATCTAAATCTAACATTTGTCATATAGCAATCATGCAATAGAGTGCAATCGAAGCTACAAGTTTGATCTATAATTTGGAATACATTATTCAAAAATATTACGAAAGAATTCGTTACATCTCATTTCAAAGAATATTTTTTTAGAAATATTTATATACATATGTATGTACATAATTTGCAAACATAGTCGGACAAAAACAGAAAAGTATCCTCGTTTATGTATTTTAAAACGAACTTCCGCCATCCCTTGTCAATTTTGGATTCGAGGCTAACCAGTTTCACCGTTGTGGCATTTTCAGTGCAATTTTTTGTTCTAAATAGTTTCTGTTTGCCGGCCGGTGTTTGTGTTTCTTAGTCAGGTACGCCTTTGGTGGATCCTATTTTTTTGAGTCTAACCAAATGCTATTGTTCTATGGTGTATATCCTGGGCAAGGTGAAATTCGGTTAGTTAAATCTTTTCGATTATTGTGCCCTGGATCCACAGGTAAGTAAAAGTCTGTTGTTTACTTCCGTAGTTTGAATCTATGTTCTCTTTGTCACATTGTTGAGCCAACGACTTTTCGATTAAATTAACTTGCGATATTTATCTCACAGTAGTTGTGAGTATATTTTGTATATAGGTCTATGAAAGCCATTATTGCGTTGCTGTTCTTAAATCTCATAACATTTGTTAAAATCATGTGCGAGGCAAAATTACTTTGCAGCGAAAAGTCAATTAGTCGCCAGGCACTCAGGTAATTGATCAGTCTTTGAGGCGCCAAAGCAGATTAAAAAACATATAAACGCCATCACAATGATTTTAATTAAGGCACTAATTTAAAAGGATAACAAAGAACTGATTTCGCCCGCATATGTGTATGAGTTGGTTAATTTACCCAGTGGGAAAATGTAATGTATAGTAAACGAAAAAATAATCAGTAAAGCATTCAATTTTGCATTACTTGGTATCGAGCGATGAATGTGTTTTAATATGCAATTTTTGGAACTGTTTGAATACATAAGAATGCTGTTTACATAGTGATCAGTTATATATTTGCGAAACTCATAGGAAATACTTTATATTATTTATCACGCATGTAATGCATTACTATTTTTCCTGCTGGGTAGCTTCTTATATAAAGGCGTGGAAAAGTTTCCAATCAATTGACATTTGCTGTACAATCAAAGTGCCTATACGCACATGCACATACAACATACTTCCAGTTGTACACACATTTCACGCAGTTAATGAGATGGCACCACTAACTCTTCACATCAAAGTGCAATTACCAACTGCTCGTCAATAGCCTTCGCCGAAACGTTATCAGCGCCATCAACTTAACCAGCACTCCACACCCACATGCAAACATATGGATGCATTCAAAGGTATAGCTAAAAAGACATTAGAGGTATTCTCTGAGTCTTGGAAAGCCTTCGCACGGTGCACACATTGCACGGATGGCACGGTAAAAACCGGTTTTCTTATGGGACAGCTTTGCAAACCGTGTATCGTGTAAGGGCTTTGCAAGGCTTCAAGAATACCCTTATTGTGGATACTTATGTACATACACAGACATATACAAACATTCTATGAAGGTTTACCCGTGATTGCACTACTTTTACTGTAACTTATGCGACTACAAAATCAATAAAATGATTTGCTCCTCACAGCGGAGCGTTGGCTGAAGATGGTACAACCTGGGGCGTTTATTTCTTTCCAGCTTCATCATAACTATGTTTAATGAACACACACACAGCTACTGCATGATTTGCCCATCTTCCTGCCTCTGAGCTACATTGTAGTCTGTGTGGAGTGAACAAATTTTTCCAAGGCTATTTTATAATACCCAGATTGTTCATAGAATAATGAATTACATTAAGGGTATTCAGACTATGCTCGTTAAGGTTTTAATTCGGTATCGGTAACTACCACCATTGTTTTGTTTTTGTAAATTACCGAATATATCATTACCAACTTAACAAGGTGACAAGTCTGATAATGTGGTAACACACGCGCTAAAATGTCAACTGATTCCTTTCTCTCTCTCTTATCTGCTGGAATTATCTCCCACGAAAAGTGCATACATTTTATCAAAAGTTCAATAAACCTTTCTGTCGTGGAATTAATAAATGTTTATAAATAAAAGAACTTTACTTCAGCTGACTCGAAAGTAATTTTAACCAGAAAAAGAATAAGGGGCGTTCGAAGTTGTAAACGTTACCGAGTTAACAGATAACGAATTAATACATTAACGAGTATAGTCTGAATATCCTTATTTATATAGCAATCAAATACTGAAAAACACTAGATAATTCTGAACTTTTTTCCTATTTCTCTTTTTATATGCAAACTATCTACTGAAACCTCTAGTCGATCAAAAGAAGCGATTTCTACAAAATTCGATCAGAAATCGGAACTTATTGTAAGAAAATCATAATAACGACCGGTTACTCAATGTCTGGTTAATACTCGTACCTCGTTAAACAAATTTATCGACGTTACCGACTCCCTGTTATGTAGTTAGTGGTAACCAGACATTGAGCAACAGACTCTAAGTGCCGGTTACTCGATGTTTGGTTAACATTAATCTGCGGTTAAACAACGTTATCGACATCTTCGACTCCATGCATACAACAGGGAGTCGGTAACGTCGATAACTATGTTTAACCGGAGATTAGCGTTAACCAGACATTGAGTAACCGGCCTTAAATCGATCAATCCAATCAGTGAATTAAAAAATACCAACGTCTATTGGATACTTCTAAATAGTGTAGAGATGGGGAAAGGGTAAATACCCAAATGGCAAATACGCGGTACAATGGGAAAATTGGGTAAATACCTTGGACTTAAATTTTAGGAAAACGTCATACATACCTTTCTTTAACGTGCTGTATCTTGCAACCTTTTAACGAAACTTAATATAAAAAATGTATTTCTTCCGTCTTATTATGGGCTTTAATTATATATTTTTTACATTAATGCGCAACGTATAGAAAACAAAAAAAATTAACTAAACATTTATTTTTATATTTTTTTTTGATTATAGCATTTTTAAATTTTTTTATTTTTACATAAAAACATAGTCTATAATGTCAACTTTAAGTACCAAAGTGGGCGTAATGGGCTACTTTGGCGTATGGACTCTAGATCGTCTAACGCTCCAGCAATATGATAAATATACATTGAAGTTTTATGAACTTGTATATTTTTGAAAGAGGAGTGACAGTTACATATGGAGAAACTGCGACCGGCTATTTAAGACTAAAATCTAATTAATGTTGCTTGATATTAGAATTTCACATCTTTAAAAACGAGTGTGAATGACCAAAGCAAACGACGAAAATAGTCAGTGATGCCAAATAAATAAATAATGCCCTTAGTTCGCTAGGTAAAAATTCCCGTTTACAACTTTTTTGCTTTCCAAAAACATTCGTAACTATTTTCAATTTATGTATTGCCGTGGAATATAATTATTTGTACTCAACACCATGTTCTGACCGACATCGAAATCATGTCTTCATTGCTAAAACTGGTTTTCGACCTAAAACTTGTGTTTTCGTCCATGTAAAATCTGTCAGGCGTAAACTAGTTTTCGCTGAAAACCGCTTGGAAACTCACGTTCCACTCATTCAAATCGGTGTACTAGTTTTTAGATATATTTTTCGAAGTACTTAGAAGTCATATTTTATCATCTTTAATACGCCAGTTCAGATTTATTGTTAATTGGCTGGCCAAATTACAATAAGAATAAAAGATAAAAAGGTTGTTAATGAAACGAAAACGAAAGAAAGGTTTTTTGGTATGTTTTTTTTAAGCAAACCTGTAAACAAAGGATGCTAGAAATGTCAACGAAACCACTAATAGCCGGTGTTGTAAATAGCCTTCAGCACACAATCCCAAAACTCGTTTTCGAAGCGTTTTCGTTGTCGGTCAGAACGTGGTATAAGTTTCTAATTGATGCCATTCTAGTAGCGATTATAAATAACTGCCCATACTAAGTAATCGAGCTTTGCACAGAAATAAGTAATGAAAATTTTTATAGGAGGTTAAACTAAATTGAATATTGAACAATTATCCACGAATATAGAATGGGTACGGAAAGTGCCTCTTTGCCTTTGGGGGGATCTAGAAAATACAAACACACCAAGTAATTAACAACAAGCATTTGCTCAAAGGCCACTATATTTTAGTATATACATACATACGTATGTAAGACTTCTTTTATATAGGTATGTTCATCCAACCGACTTATATACATATGTGTATGCAACACGTAAAAGTATACATAAGTATTTACAAACTCCCCTTTTGCCATGTCTATAATGCTCGCTGGGGTTCCGGGGATCCATAAAATTTGTTAATACCTTGGTATGTGCGCCATGCT
The DNA here is from genome assembly GCF_001687245.7 of Rhagoletis zephyria. Lineage (NCBI taxonomy): Eukaryota > Metazoa > Arthropoda > Insecta > Diptera > Tephritidae > Rhagoletis > Rhagoletis zephyria. The sequence continues at coordinate 358,692 of NW_016157185.1, forward strand.
TTCACTAGTGTTTGCTTTTGTTTCGCTAAACGTTAATTTTGCTGTACACTTAACTCCTTTGTATCAATTAACTATTTACTCGTATCCCCTACCATGGTCAGCTAAATACACCAGGCACAGTGTAGCGAAACTAGTTAGACATTGATGGTTAGGTTTGGTCTAAAAAGTCCGTGTTGCCAGTGTAGAGTATTTCTTCCAAGACTTAGGGTTATTCTGGGCTATTGGCGAGGAAATTAGGGATGAAATATTTTTAAAAAAATTAACTTTGGGGATTTTGGATTTGGGGATTTCATAGTACTTTTTGGAATTAGAGTGAGTACTCATTGCACCAATTGTTATGGATCATAAATAGCTACACCAATCTTATTAGCATATATATTTCGTTTTTTTAGGCAGCAATTAAATTAGTTTTGGGATGAAGTTATATGGACAATCTGACAACACTGGTCGAAAAGATATTTCTAGTTTCAGCTAAGGAGAGAATACTTCTCCTTTCCGCCGAGTTTGGTGCCAATATTTTACATGTTCGTAACGTTTCACATACGGTGGGGCCTGGTATTCCCATCTGTCGAGGTGGTATGGTAATGTTATGGATTTTGGTGGAGGTACTTGATGTTATCCAGTTGTCAGTACTTGCAGATATATGTATGGGCGAAATCTACCCAAAGATTTTCCGGTAGCCCTGTGCACCATAAGTCCAGGGACCTGCATCTCTGAGTATTAAGGCTGCAATAACGGCTATCTAAGTCAAGCGGACGCAGATGTAAAATCACATTCAGAGCTTCAGTAGATGAAGATCATAGGGTTCTGCTTATCCAAAGATCCGCACTTCTTTGCACTCCTTGGAATTGTTTAAGCACTGTTGACTTACTAAAATCAAATTTTCGAATCAAAAATCGAATTTTTTCAAACTGAAGGCCAAAAATTTTAAAGATTAGATCTAATCATAAAATAATAAGAATAATAGATTGGCGCTTGAGCCATATGTTAGTGTATGGCCGAGCTTATTCTCCGTAGCGTGCACCTTGATGTTGTCACACAAAGCGGAGGGACCCACAGTTTGACGCCGACTCCGCAAATCGATTGTATTTTTATGAGACGCTGTTTTTCATTACAGAAATACCTTCAGCCCTCGCCTGGCGAATGGTAACCGCCGTTAGAAAAACGCTTTATTTTTTTTTTCACCCCCTTATTTTTTGTGGCATACTATCAGGCGTAATAAAAATCACAATAGTGATGTTAGAATAGTGAGGTTAGCAGACGAGACAAACCCAATAATTTCACGTTGTATGAATTTTAAAGTTATTCCATTTACGGTGCTATTACGGTATTCTAATTATGAATTTTTCCTCGTGCACTCAGTGCCCCATACACGATCAGAAGGTTAAGATGTGAGACAGTGGGGAACCCACGCTGAGTCAGATGCTCAATCAAGTACATAGACGCATTATTAAAATGTACACGTGTATCAAGAAGGAAATATTTACTTATACAAAGGAAAAATACAATAAGCATTACTAAGCAGAGAATAAATTTCTGCGCTTATGCTTATTGCCGTCACTTTCTCGGACAACTTTGAATCCAACTGTATGATTACTCACGAAGTTTCCTTCCTACAAACAGCGTTGCCGTTTTGGTCCAATTGGACCGAAATTGGTAGCTTCATTTTCCTTTGGTAGTTTGGTTGGTTTGATGAGGCTTTTGGTTGGAAAAAATGTTTTAAAAATGCAACCAAATTGAGCACTAAAATTTGTTCGCTTCCCAGCCAGCGAAAATCCGAAATTGGATCCGTAAACGAAAAAAAGTGGATGAAATGCGAAATGGTCGTTAACCGATTCCATTTTCGGATACTCGAAACACTAAAGTATGCGGAAGAAACGTATGTTCAGACAAGTACCGAAAATTGTTTTGAAACGGATGCGTTTTTGTCTGTTTTTCTGAAAATTTTCTGATTGAATTTTTCGTTCAATATGCTTTCCTTCTGCACTTGACAGATGCTTTTTCATAGTTCGAAAAAGTTAAACTAAGGAAGCACCAGACGGAATCGATCATGGTACCTTCTGAAAGCTCTAATTTTTACTGCTAATTTGTGTAGCTAAAAAATCCGTGCATTAAAGAAATTTCGATTTAATGATGGAAAAATGTTTGGTAGTTTGGATACTGATTTGGTAGGCATTTTGGTACATAAAAATATTATCAAGTGGCAACACAGCCTACATATCGTGCGCTCACGACTACCGATAATCACTCGTTTTCCACTCGCTGCTATTCGCAACGTTTTCCTGTCGCTGCAATGGCAGAGCAGAGCTGCTCGCATTTTATAAATAATTAATTATACTCCTAGTGGTAATAACGGTTTTCAGTGTCGCTTGGCGTCACTGTTGCTCTGTTGATATGCTGATGTGTCCTTTCCCTTAACGTCAGTCCATACTTCTTCAATTCCGGCACTTGGTAAATTATTATTTCTGTATTTTATTTCTTCACTGGTTTTCCTTTTCTACTCACAATATGAAAAATACGGGTGCGGTCAAATATTTAATACCCAGCACAAGAATGCATATAAAATGTAATCACGTACTATATTTAGTATATCAATGGTGTATCAGACAGGATTCGCCTGCTATCGACTGGTTGAAAATGTTTTTTTTTGTTCGAGACCATTGGTGCCTCTTTGAATATCTTTACAGTAAGAGGATTTAATTTATTGCTGAATATCAGACCTTAAAAATATTCACATGGAAAAGCATCAGATTATCGAGATTCAAAAAATTGGTTACCTCTCTAGTAATAGAAAACTATTAAGGTGAAAAGCACTCAAGCAGGCGATCGCATACGATTTTTTATCGCTGGTTTTTATTCTTTTCTGAGACAACGCCAATTAATAAAACCGAAGACTGCACTGCGGCTTCTGCAGACACAAAACCCAGACGCGCCGACGGGAGATTGGAGGGTATTAAAGGTCACCAACTCCGGTAAGGAGGATAGCAGCCAAAACTACATCTTTCAAATAAACAAGCCGGCCGAAGACATACTATACGCTAGGTTCGGGAAGATGGCGTGGGTCATAGGTAGCATATACCTTCGCCTGAAGAAACGAAACCAGACCGATAATAACGAGAACACGCTGGAGGAGCGGGAGGTTGAGAAGAATCTGGGAGAGATCCTGGAGGCCACCTTGAAGCTCCAAGAGACCGAGAAAGGTGAACCGGAGACTCTACCCGACCCCGAGAAGAATCCTGATCCTTGCAGTGAAGGTTCTTCAGGTAAATCTGCATAAAAGTAAGGTCGCCTCTGCCGAGCTCCTCCTCAATTTAGAGAGGATCGGCTACGATGCGGTATTAGTCCAGGAGCCATGGATAGCTTCGGGAAACGTGGTATCTGGAAGAAATAGCAAACATACTATACGCACACCCCGAGTATAACAAGCAGGGTAAGAACAGCTATACTGGTTAAGAAAAGTATACCCTCTTATATTGATCTTAATTTCTCTTTAGATGACCTGATGGTGGTAGGTGTGAAGGATGGCACAGTACTCCATGCATCTTTTGACAACGACAAGGAGGCGCCAACAAATGAGCTCCGGAGGTTGGTGGGAGAGGCCGAGAAGACGAAACGTCCACTCATCATAGGCGCGGATGTCAATGCGCACAAGACGGTATGGGGGAGTGGAGATACCAACGAAAGGGGTGTGTCTAGTAAACTTTATTTTAATAAGTAATTTAGATAGGAGAAGCTTGGCCAAACACTAACATATGTGTAAGGCGCATCAGCCGGCCAGTGTAACCTAACCTAACCTAATAGTTAGAACAGTCTCTTAACAATGAACAAGAGTTTAATAGACTCTAGACAAAAGCTATAAAGGACCATTTTATTTCTAAAAAACCTGGGTAACAGTTATTCGTCGCCACGCTGTATTATAGAAAACGTTTGAAATCGGGGAAAAACATCCCTGCTTATCATGCAAAGGTAGTTGAGAGAATGTTGAAACGACGATATTTGATAACCGCACCGGATATATATAAATAAAGGTTTCGTGTGAACTTATATTCTTTACTTGTTTTTTATAAAATTCTAACATATGACTTAAGCATCACCAAATAAATACACATTTCAAATTTCGAACAAAAATTATGAAAATTCAACAACTTTTAACAATTTCAAACAAAAATTTCAAACTTTTTATTCAGAATTTTTAGAAAAATTTTAGGTACGCAGTTTTATAGCCCATTCCATTTTAGTAGGTCAGAGTGCAAATTTCAAGAGCTAGAAAATCACATTGACTTTTAATAATTTTTTACAAAACTCTAACATATTGGACCCTCCTTTAGAGTGAAGATGCGGCAAAAAAATACATTTTCACATTCACGTTTTTTTTTCTTAAAGAGGTCATATAAAAATTGGTATCTCACTATTTGTAAATATTCTAACGTCTTAAATCACCAACACATATTTTTCAAACCATTTTCCATTCTTCAGCCGATTAAATTCTTAATTCTCATTAAAGTCATTTTCTTGTCGCTTTGCCGTCAGCACAAATGACAAGCCGCTCAAGATAAGCCTACCGGCAAGGGCGCACAACTGCAACAAAAAGAAGGCAACATTCAAAAGTATTCCGTTATGCTGGACCTTGGTAGTCCCACGTGGTCACCTCTTGCATGGGCACGAGTGAAAACATGTAAATAAAGGGAACCGTATATAAGGAAAAAAAAAACAATAGCATGAATTGTAGTAATGAAAGAAAAACATGGCACACAGGGTATGATAATTGTGGTAAACACAAACTTATATCAACTCAGACATATTAGTATGTACGTAGCGTACAATGTACTACGTAAATATGACAGTGACATCTAGTATTGCTTACCCTGCAGGGAATTCTCAGCTACTCTGGATGTAATCTGAGTGAGCTCTGAAAAAGAAAAGTACCTGGGCTAGTCTAGTTTAGTGAGGATTTAGTTGTATAAAAGCGGATAAAGAAAGTTCTATCTCCCGTGTTTCGGTTGTTCTGCTATACTATAAAGCACGACTACCTGTAGCCATACATACAACAGAGGTAAATCATCTGCATGTCTGTCAATCCATTCACTGCTGGGCTACACCTATCAGTATCTTGTTACTAATACTTTAATAGACTATTAATTGCTACTGTAGAACGCTGTTATTGTCACTGCATTGCATTAATGCTACTACGAGTGCAAGCCTACTACTACCCAGTTACAGACACAGTTCATTTGCCGTCTATCCTCCAGCTTCAACCAACTACCGACCACCGACAACCGACAACATTAATTCTGCCTCTCGAATGAATGGGTTACGCTTTTGCTTTAGCATTGTTAAGTGTTTACCTTGTGACACTTCACACACCATTATGTGGCGCATATTTCTTTGTTTTCATATTTCTCACTGTGAAACTGGGCTACTACATAGCTGGTGGCACTCAGCATATTCCGCTGCAGGACAATGACGTCTGTGCTAGCTGCGGTTGAATGGATGCGCTTTGGAGCGTTGCTTACATGTATGGATGTATGTAGTACATATACGAATATAAGTACGTTTAATGCGTTAAGAATGTGTTTTGTTATTATTCTTTAGTGGCACAACTAATTTGGGCCTTCTCTCTTTCTAAGTAGGTTTTGACAATTTTAATTAGCTTTGTAGCGAGAAAAACTTAAGTTCATTTATATATATATAGTAAATGTTTGTACACATTTTTGGTATAAATAGTATTATTTATTGAATCTGCTTATACTGAAGGCCTAACAATAATTAATAAACTCTTACATTTAGTGTAAAAAATATTAATCCAAGCAGTAGGATTGATCATTCCTTTGCAAGTTTGTTGTGTCAAGCAAAGTGTTTGCCAACGAATTGGGATGATTTCACTCTACTGTGCTCTATATCAGCTTTGATCGTACGTGTTTCGATGTATTTGTGTATAGTTTCGTTGCGGACATACCATGGCCCTTCTGTTAATATCCTTAGCGTTTTCGACTAGAATCGTCGAATTATGTCAATGTTCATTGCACAGGTGGTATACCACAGTTCAATATATTTGCGTTAGTTTGGATGCCTATTGTAAATGTATAGATGACATGCAAAGTCGGAACCATATCACTACCATGTGGAACACAATCTTTGATAATGAACTCTTCAGTAATAAAATCGAACACTCTCACCGTGAACCACCTATCAGATAGTTATGATTCCTAGCTTCCACGAAATGCTGTTTGTATCAGTTTTTTTTTTAATTTTATATAGCACCCCACCGCCAGACTTTGTCAAAATATTGCTGAGTTAAAATGGCTTTCTATTCTTGTTACTTATCTGATTCACTGCTTAAATCGTTCCATTTTTTTGTTGAAACCAAATTCATGTGTTAGGGCCAATTTCAAATGAATATTTAAACGGCTCTTAAGTCTAATTTTTTTTATTTATTGTTATTTAAATGTCGTTTAACTTTCGTTGGGTTTAAGTTCAACTGTTGCTTGCTCCTTAAAATTGTTATTGCGTTTGCTTGTTTGTTTACATTTTGTACTGAACAGCTGATTGTTCTTTGGCAAGATTGATAAAACCTATCAATCTTGGTTGTCTGGTACTAAGGGTTGCATATATCATATTAAAATAGCTAATATTGACCATTTAAGTGCAGTTTGCACGTTTGATCTGGAAATGAATTGATGAAGTTAGTCTACAATCTTTACTTATATAGGCCATCTGAAATTTGGCCTTAGTATAACATCTTGTTCATGGGGAAATGGCGATATCTTTGATAGCAATATATTGTCATGTAGTTTGGAAAGTCATATCGGCTTATTGGTCTGTACGAACACGCAAATTCCACGAGTTGTTACATTTTTCGACAAAAATGGGTTTTACCTATCTTTGAAAATACATTTTCTTCAGTTTTGTATAAAAGAACAAGATTCCATCGCGAAATTGGATTTAAATGCAAACTTAAAAAAGATATACTAATCACTCATGCTAATGTTACCCGCAGTTGCATATGTAACGTATACGCCACGTAGCACTATCCGCAGTCATCTAACACGTTTACTCCCAAAACCCATTCTATATAAAATTTATTAAATATTGACGTTTAACATTTGTAAACAGTATTACCTAACCACGTATAAATTTCTTTCTTCATGTATATTATAATTTTAGATTGAATTTCGAGTTTGTCATTAAAAATTTTAAAGAGGGATTTGTAGTTTTCAAATCATAGTCATCTTTTACTCAATTTATTATACCTTTCAAGAGCATGAAATGGTATTATAACTTTGGTCCGATGCTTGTAAGTACCAGAATAAAAAGAGATATAGCCATTAAAATGTATACTTATATGATCAGAACGTCGAGCTGAGTCGATTTAGCCATGTCCGTCTGTCCGTCTGTTTGTATGTAATCTAGTCTCTCAGTTTTCGAGATATCGGGATGAAATTCGGGAAGTGGGTGTATTTTTAACCGACTTCCAAAAAAAGGAGGAGGTTATCAGTTCGTCGGAATTTTTTTTTTTTTTTTTTTGTTTGTTACCGCATAACTTTGGACCACGTCAACCGATTTCGATAATTTTTGCATCGGAAAGGTAGTGTCTCAGAGGTGGTCCCATACTAATCTGGTTAAGATCCGATCAGCGGATCATGAGATATATATATATATATTTTTTTTTTATATGGGAGTTGAAGTCGGTTTTTTTTTGCTAAAATTTACTAGTTATATTGTATTAATCATTTGTCGGAACCGGAATAATCGGACCACTATACCATATAGCTCCCATACAACTGATTGTTCAGATATAACTCCTCCATTTATATAGCTAGATACATGAAATTTCGCACTGTTTTCAATAGCTACCAGAAAAAAAACTTACAGCGAAAATTACAAAGATCGGGTAACTATAACCTATAGCTCCCATAAACTGATTGTTTAGATATAAGATTTTTCGTAATAACTACCCCATTTAGGTAGCTAGGAAAATGAAATTTCGCACGGTTTTCACTCATTATCAACACAAAGTTTACAGTAAAATTAACAAAGATCCGGTCGCTATAACCTATTTATTGCCTCCATACCACTGATTGTTCAGATACCAGTTTTTCGATATAACTCCTTTATTTTGGAAGCTAAACCCATTTGGTGATAGGTGAAGGTAAAAGAACTTTCTTTATTCCAAAAATACAATTAAACAAAACATGTCATATAATTCATATGAAGAAAGTAATATTCACAAAATATTTTTACTTATGAAAAGTCCAACAAAATATAGGAAAAGAGTCGTTTTTAATAACTGCTCCCCAAATTGGACATAGTGCTTTTGTATGAATTTTATCTGCATTCTTTTTAATATGTTGAAAACATTTACTGGAAAACCTTAAAATGATTGCATGGAACCATGGCGCAATAAACAGGTGAAATAATAAAACAGCTTTCTCGCTTTATTTTCTGTCATTCGGGTACCTTATAGTCAAATTTTAAAAACAATTTTTCAAATAAGGCAGTGTCTAAATCTTTTTATCCCTCTAATTACTTCACCTGGCATAATTCCGCCATGGCATGGAACAAAAAAAAAGTTGCCGTTCCTGTTCGCAGCATATAACACAGTGAATATTGTTTTGAATTTCATCCTCAGTTAAAATTGTTTTGAGTTTGAATACTGTTTTGAGTTTTATTTTCAGTTAAAATTTCTGCAATATCATCACTGGTTTCACCATATCCGAAATACCAATTTCTTCCAAACTTGGCACAGTTGTTAGCCTTGCTACAGCATACCCAACGGCCGAAAATTTTTAAAATCGAACAATAACCACGCCCACATCCCACATAACGGTAATTTGGAGAAATACGAAATCTTCGATAAATCAGTAAATATTAAATCTAATTTATTCAAAATTGATGCTTGCATGATAAAATTTCGGAAATTGGGCGTGGCTCCGCCCACTTATGATCACATATATGTATCTCGGTAACCGTTGTACCATTTATACCAAACTCGGTATGGTTATTGTGCTTACCACATAAATGCAAAACGTGCAAACTTATTGAAATCGGACTAAAATTGAGGCTGCTTTTCATATAACTGTAAATTTTAGAAATGCTTGAAACTTCAATATTTCGAAATTTAAGGACGCTAATTTACTCAAAATTGATACTCCCCGGCTTACCATCTAGCGGTAGCTTTCGGAAAGGTGAAGAAACATATATTTAATGCTTGCGCCGGGTATTTAAAGTTGGGTTGCGCCCGAACTTTGACTTTCTTACTTGTTAATAAAATAAAATTTAGTTGTTGGACTGGTACACTGTTAGCGTTTTTGTATACTCTGCTTACACCATTTTCTCATTACTTTCATATTATTTTTGGTTTTCAATTTCTGTACTTCTTTGAGCTATGAACTAGTTAGTCACCGCCGTTCTTGAAGAACACGGCCGGCCTGCCGTCAGCTCCAGCAGCTTTGTTGCTTTTCAGGCGCATAATTGCTATGGAGGAATATCGGTTTCGCCATCATCGACTAGGAACTCGTGTTCGTCTTCTACATTACTTTCAGTGCTGATTTCGATAACAATATGCTCACATTCAAAGCGCAAATTGAAATTTCAATCGGAAAGGGAGGAAGTTGCAGTAGCAACTTAGGAAATTTCCTAAAGTCTTACAAAAACCGTACTCAATAAGTCACTCATCATTTTCGTGGTGGTATATGGTGCAGAAGCAAGCACAATGATAATATTCGATTAGGTGGTCCTTGAAGTACTCGAAAGAAAGAGTCTGCGGAAGATTTAGGGGCAGTAACGCATTGGCGACCGCGAACACCCCGGGCGATGGAACGATGAGCTATATGAGCCTTACACCAATACACAGACATAGTGCAGCGAATTAAAATCCAGCGGCTGTTCTTGCTGGGTAATGTTGTACCCTCCAGCCCAAACAAAAATATGTAGTGTCTAATTCTACGACAAATATTCATATTCCATCCAATGATGTGAATAGAAGAAATTCAACGGACCTGCTTAACCTAAAGCATAAAATATCGACACAGTCACAAAATTTTTCAGCCAGGTCAGCCAGGTGTAAAAGTACCTAAGTATATATGTATATATCATTATTTGAAGGCATGTGTTACTTTTCCCTCCGAGAGCAAACATCCAAAGCCCAGCACATGCCTATTTATCATCCTCAATATATATGTACAGGGTGGGCCAAATAAGACTTGCCAATGTTAAACTCGTATAACTCTTGAATGTTTATTTATTTTAATTAATTTGTTTGTTTATTAAATACATTTCATCGAAATTAAGGGGCACTATGTATGAAAAATGACATCAGATAAATGAGCACCATTTTGTTCGATACAGACATTGGCTCTTTTTAGCGCGTTTTCCATTACAACACGCAGTGTTTCTGGTTGGAGGCTCCGTATCTCGTCTCGAAGTCTACTAGTCGCTGGCTTATTAACATACACTTTGCCTTTTAAATATCCCCATAAAAAAAGTCGGGCGCAGTTAAATCTGGTAAAGGAGGTGGCCAAGGGAAATCTGAACTTTTTTTAAATCAAACGTTTGCCGAAAATTTCACGCAGCAGGCCCATAGTTTGCCTAGCAGTGTGCGCAGTTGCTCCATCTTGTTTTCGAAGAAACTGCCACACAGTTTCCACGTTGTCCTCAGTGCGAATATTTGGATGAGCACCTCTTCCTCGACGGTCGCTCACTGAACTCTATTCCCCAAAACGGTCAACCAAACTCCTAATTATGAAGGCTTTGGGAGCTAGCCTTGAATTAAAATATTGTAGATACTTTTGCTGCCACAAAACAATTGATCGTTGACAATAAAAGACAAATTCGACAATTTTAATGCGTTGTATCCGTTATGATTTTCCAAGAGATCAACTATAACATGCAGCAAGAAAATAACAATAATATTAAAAAATAAAGCAGTTATACGTGTTTAACATTGGTTGGTCTTATTTGGCCCACCCTGTATGTACGCATTTGGTCAGTATGTATTATAATTTACCACGAAAATTAGATCATTAATCCACCTACAAAGTTTTGTGGTTGTCATCAATTTTAAGAGATGTTTCACAGTATATAATCGGATGATGAGATGCTTTGCACATCGTACGCAATTAAGAAATGCAAAGGGAAAGTGGGCGCATTTAATACATACTTACTTCCCATCCCACTTTCATTAAACTAAACTAGAGCTATCTATGTTAACCCTGTAGTAAAATGAACTGAATGTTGTAAACTACCTCACAACTAGTGTGAACCGCATGCCCAACTAGTCAGTCAACTACTTATCTTTTTTCCATGCAATCAACTGGTATTTTTAACATGGGGATGTCCTACGAGATGGCAATTCTCAGATTTCTATCAGAAATATAATAGTTAAAAATATACAGAAAAATACTAGTCCAACAATAAACCAAACCACTACTTTGGGAGTCAAAAAATAAAATGAATTCATGAATATACAATAAAAACTTTTGATTATGTACACTTTAAGATATTACAAATTTTTATTTAGCAGCCTTAGATTTGCCATTTGTATTTGATCATTAAACGGTTATCCAAAAAACATGCTTTAATTAATAATCATTATGAATATTAATCATTATTTAAGAGGTCTGGTGTAATTGAGAACGTAGTCGATTTCATGGTTTACAATATAACCGAATGAAAGGTATATTTATTGTATTAAACTGTCGTAGTTAAAACAGTGCATGAATAAATCGTTTTGTACTTGGTACAAGTCTGATCATTTTCGAACTAGTTCGTTTTCTGTCGGGAAACTCTAGTTGTAAACTGGTATTTTTCCTGACTTGTTTGGGATTTCACTGCAGGGAACCGTTTAATGATGAATGTGTTGGCATTCGATAGTTGTGGTTATATTTGACGTTTTTATTATGGCTGTAGTTAGTTATGCTGAGTGACAGCAATAATGGAGTAGAGACAGCAACACGGAGAACGGGAAATGAATAATGAATATTTACTTAGCTGAACCGCAACAATAAACAGACATGCAATAATGGGTTAAGTGCTGGTTTCGTTGCTTTGTTGTTCGCTTGGCGTTGGTCCTCCGCCTTTGATATTTAAACCACATTTAAAATTTAAGATGCGTTATACTAAGTATATATACACTGGGGGGAGCAAATAGTAAAATAAAATAAACATGTATTTGAACTAACTACAAATTGAATGAAAGTACTATATATGTACTGGTAAATATTCAATTCAAATACGCACATATTAAAATTATGCATTTTACACTTCACGGCTGGCGTTTTGGACTTCAAACAAAAAAAAGCAAGTACCTTTGCGCACTCAGCGCAAGACATGTTCTTTCAAATGTTGAGTTTGAATCAACACCATCACACGTGTTTAGTGCATTCCCTGCAGCATTAAGGCGGCCAACTTTCCGAAAAGTCCCAGTACCTCACCGGTTAAAATTTGACCGATTACAATTGGACATTTTTTTCGCCTCAAAGTAGCAAGAGAGATGGACAAAAAATGAAACTTTCGCAGATTTATACATACAGAGTGGGGTTATCTAGAAATTTTTATCGAGAGTTCTGCTCAATAAAACATTTCCAAACACATTTACTCTGTGCACCACCAATCGCTCAAAGTGAGCATTTGAAAACAAATTTTCATGGCGTGGCTGTAGCTGAGTGCGCAGAGATGCTTGCTACTATTGGTTGTGCTGCCAGGAGTGCTCGAGTTCAAATCCCATTGGCGGAGCATATAATTTAAAATTTTTGTTTTTCGGTTTTTCTTAATTACGAAAAAGAATCCGTGAATTAAAATGTAAATGGACTAGGCCAAAACCATATAATAAAGAACAATTAACCACAATAGCACATCTTTCGGTGAGTTGTTGGACCGGTCCTTTTAGAATGACATACCAATGTTAAAAATAACAGTTGAAACCATTGGTAGGGGAATTATGAGGGACTAGTACTGGTAACAATATAGACTATCCGAGGACTAACCTAGGGTGGGTCCGAATTGCTACAGGGCTTGTAAAGAAAGGTTTGTTAACACAATTGTATGCTCAAATACGTGCGTGCTAAATTTTTGGTATGAAAGAATTATTTTTAAATACGATACTTTTTAAACGATAATTAAGGGCGTGGGTGAATCGGTAAAAAAGTTCTATGGGGAAGGCTGTTGAGTAATATTTTTACTATGGTGAGACAGTTTTGCCAATCTGCTGTGTGAAATGAAATATATTTTGACAGCAGTAAATTTTTGATAACCGAATATTACAGAATAAAATATTACAAATTGAAGTGAAATTAATATTTTAAGAAATCTTCTACCATCGTTGATTGCAATTCATCAATTTAAGCTTTTGTTTAACGAAAAGTTACACACATCAACAATGTTTGCGATTGTCAAAATTTTCTATGCATTTGTCAAAAATTTCACAAGCCTCTTAAGCTACTGCAATTTTATTCACCTCATAGTTGTCAGAAATTTACTCGCCGCAAACTTTGTTACCGATTCACAAAAATAGAAAATATTCAGTTTTACTATGCGTTATTTTCATCGGTGTACATATGTCTGAAAATCCTTGCAGTGGTGGACTTTTGTCAATTTAATATGGCTATTATCGCCCAGTTGTCGAAATAAAATCAGATTTTTTCACTCACTTTTTCATTTTTCCTGTAAGCAAGAGTATTGGTTAGATAAGGTCAATATCTAACTAATACTCTTTTGAAGTTCATTAGTATACCAATTCTAAGCATGTCAGAATCCCATTCTTTACTATGCAAGAATTAATTTGGGATGTAAAAGTACTTTAATAATTGCCGTAAGTTTTGGCTATCTAACTATGTATTGTCAGGAATATTGCGCTTAGGGATGGGTAAATTCGATATTCGAAGCTTATATATTCGAATTTAAATCGAATTTTAACTCCAAAATGGCGAATTTTTGAAATCGAACTTTGTGTTCCTAAAATTCGGATAAAAATTTTTCCAGAAAAAGTCGAATTTCATCTTTATTTAAAAAAAAAAACCAACTCTTCACCTTTCTTCTTTCTGACTAAATTTGCCATCACTGTGTGCGGCACTTCATTTGTCTTAGAGATTCAAGTGCAAAATTACATGTTTTTCGATCTGTCATTCCAAACTCAATTTTAAAAATTTTTGTATAAAAAACTAGTTTATTCGTTGATTTTTTATTTATAATTTTTAGAGGGTTTTACGTTGTTAGCATGAAGCTTTTGACTGAGAAGACCCCTAGTAAAATTTTCCGGAGAATAATTTTTTAAAATATATCAATCCAGTAACGATCTGCCAAGTTTGCTTTTTGCGAGATCTCTTGAAGTAAGTGTCAAAAATGACCGTTTTAGGCGGTAGCTAATGGGTTAAAATGTTCTAGGAAAACATTTCCCTAGAAATTTTAATATATATGTCTCAACCTTCAATTTCACTCAGACATTTATTTTAACTATTTTTTTGACTTTTTTGAAAACTACTTAGGCCGAGATATGAAAACTTTAGTAGGCCATAAAAAAAAATACGAGCTAACTTATGCAAATCCATCGAGCGTTTTACTACTTAATGGCTATACATTTTTTTTTTTTAATTTGAGTTTAACTTTTTAAACAGATGGCCACTAACTAAATTCGACTTTTAAAACAAACGGCAACCCTCCTAAATGTAATTAAAAAATAAAGTTTTTTCAAAACCATTTCGATTGATACCCATACTGAGGTAATTTATTTAACTTACTAAATAATTTGATTTTGAATTTCTTACATATGGCACAAAACTAAAACCATATTACACATCTACAGGGCAAGCCCTTTCATTTGACACCTACTCCCATTTTTTAAAATAAAACGAACGATACAGATTTTATGACTTGGTGTTAAATATTTAACGCAAACATCTGCGGAAGCGATTATTTGAATTTGATTTTCTAACCTGTGGTAACCCATTTCATAGAACTAAAACTATGGTGCAGACACAAAAGAGAAGCCTTTAATTCGACTCCTAATTATTTTTTAAATTGAACGATACAGATTTTATGACTTGGTCTTAAATATTTAACGCAAACATCTCCGAACTCTATTAAGAAGTTCCACTTCAAAAAAATTTTGCAAAATTCGAAAAAAATCTAATGAAATCGAATTTGCGCCACCGAATTTCGAATCGAATAATCGAATGGTTGGGCAATGTTCGAAATTCGGAAAAAAATCGAATTTCAACCCCCATCCCTAATTGCGCTAGACAAATAGGCAAAATAAAAGCAACCAAATTTTTGCCGCATGCACCACATATTGGAAACACAAACACTTTCTGCACTCTTCCTTCTAAACCTTTTTGGAAGAATACAACAATCATTCAATATAGTTAAGAAACATAGGATAAAATGGCTCCCAATTAAATGTTGTTTGCCTGTTAATGTTGAGACTTGCATTTGAAATATCCCGCCTTTGGCGCCACCTATCGGGTGCATTAGCAGGTTTATTTCTTCTCACGTTACCAACAGGTATTAAGAATTAGGAGCAAATGGGACCATAAATACGAATCTTTAGAATAGCTCGAACTCTGCACCACCTATGGAAAACGCATTTTGCACTGCTTCTTCTAAACGCCTTTCGAACAAACCAACAATTCGATTAGAAAACATATTACGAACATATGCATGGTTTAAATGCTTATTTTTTGTAGAAGCCACGTAAAGAGAAGTCCCAAGAAAAGCCGAACTTGCCAATAGTGGAGTAAATGGTTTGGCGAGGAAAAAAGAGCCATACGATTTTGAAAGGACGGTACTGCAGCTAATGTCGCCGGTTTTTGTTATTGGGGATGAAAATGTGGGCGAGTTGCTCACCGTAACCGGAGTAAGTTCATATATCAAACTAAGCCTCTTAAGAACACAATACTAAAAGAGAACAAGTAAGAAAGTCTAAGTTCGGGCGGAGCCGAACATTAAATACCCGGCGCAAGTATTAAATATATGTTTTTTAAACTTTCTGAAAGCTACCGCTACATAGTAAGCCGGGCTGCATCAATTTTATTTAAATTATCGTCCTTAAATTTCGAAATATTGAAGTTTAAGGCATTTCTGAAATTTACCGTTATATGAAAAGCGGCCTCAATTTTAGTCGTTCACCCGTCGGAAACCGGAATAGGCATGTAAATAAAACTTACTAGCTGAGCAAAAACGGGTAGAAAACTAATAGACACTTAAAATTTGCAAAGAGTTAATAACTGCACGTACTTATGTACATACATATGTACATATGCATGCAAATGTATTGAAACGTATATTTTTATAGCTCGATAGACCCAAAAAAGGTGAAAGTAACACAAGGTAAAGCTAAACTAGAAGCCAACTACATAAACTTAAATAACAACAGAAGAAAAAGCATTTTTACTACCACGAATCACGAATCACGTTACAAATTTGCCTTAGTCTTCTAATGGTGACGACAATATCGCGCTTTTCATCAGCACATGCATCTCCACCCATAGTAGAAGCCAACAAAGGACTCGCCAAATCACTCACATACACATTTCGATGTCACCATAATTGCCAACCCGGAGCTATTGTATAATCAAACATGTATGCTTATAAACACCGTGCAGGGAAACCGCGGACTAGTGAATAAAATTTCTAGTTCCGCACTAGGACTTTATCACCATAAAGGAACTAGTCCGATAGGAACTAGACCCCCACCGGTCCAAAATCGGCGAAAAGTGGTACTTTTAAAAAACCAAGTTTTTCAGTTCTTTTCACTAGAAATCTATATCTAAAGTGGCGAATTTAGAAATGGTTCGGAACTATAGAAAAAAGGATGCAGAGCGAACTAGATCGTATTTGTCGAATTTAGAACTAGTTCGGAACTATCGAATAAGGGATGCAGCGGGGGGCTTGTTTACTTTACATAGATATGTGTTCGGCGGCTTTTTCGTTCAAATACGCTTCTATTCTGTGCTTCGCAGATGCTTTCTCATAGCTTGGTAATACAAAACTAAAATTTGTGTTAACATTTCAACATCTTGGGACCGTCTGGAATCTAAGAAATAACAGCGAGCACCTCTGCAAACTCAGATACAGCTAAAGGTATGTAAACGTACATTTCTTAAAATCATTCAAACAAATTTAATTTCAAGTTGAAAACACATTTCTTCCAAAATAACTTAAAATCGCACACACGGAAGAACCAAAAAGATTGAAAAATTGTGATACTTTTTTCTTTCGTCTGTCGATTTTAGAACTGATTCTGAACCATAGAATTTAGGACTAGTTCGGAACTATCGAAAAAGGGATGCAGCGGGGGGCAATTGACACTTCCTAGGACATCGCCATGTTAAATTCGCCAGTTGCTTGCATGCAAAAGAGATTTATTGTGAACCAGTACTGGGTCTAAATGTACTAGAAGCGCACCAGTTCAGAACTAGAGATTTTCCCCACAGGGCATATATATTTATGTGCATATGTATGTATGTATGTGCTTGTTTACATCTTCAACTTTTTGTAAGTTCATAACTTTTTGGTTTACATATACATACGTATGTATGTACACACGAATGCATTGGTGTCAGCAAATACAGTCAAATGAAAGGAGTATCCACCCCATTGACATTTTGCGAATTTACGGTTTGCTTTTCAGTTCAGTTTAAATTCTTGTTTAGGTCTCACGGCCCACGGTGTCTTAAATAGATAGCCGCACTAAACGTTGTAACTTGAAAACACATAAAACTAGAAAACTGAAATTTCGCACAAATAACTAAGTAATTTGAAAATTTAATTTTGATCCTAGTGCGAAAAGGTATTTCATGACGTCAGCGAATAGGCGAATTCTATCAAATCGACAAAAGGTTACCTACATACAACAAGCGTTGACAACAATTCGAGATAGAAAACAAGCTCTAGGCGAGAGGTCACAATTGTCTACCGTGAACAAAGCTTGTACAATACGAGATGATGTTTCTTTATTTTGACTCTACCTAGAGTGAATATCTACTAGAGTGGCTCTACCGTGCAAACTTAATTGAGAGAGGAGATTTTTATTTCAGTATAACTCTAGCGGGGTTTTTCTACCATGTACACTTAGCTTAAAAGGTATTAACTGTTTATAAAAATTGTCTAAAAAATTTACTTAGATAATTATTTACTTTTAATTATATGCCAAATGTTAAACGCACAATTAATAAGAAAATATATAGTCCTTAAATACAATCACACTATAGAATTTTTCACCAAGGCAAACTTTTACACACTTCCCAAAAGCGATTTCTCCATTGAAAGGACAACAAAAATTATGTTTCTTATGGGCACAGGACAGTTCATATTGTGGGCTAAACTTCTGCGAAAAACAATTCTGAAAAACTCCACCTTAAGTATGGAGAGGAAACGGAATGTACCCAGCATACTGTTCAGAGAAAGCGGAGCAAGGAGCAGATGTAAACTTTGAAATTACTAAATTCGCCTAGGTACTTACAAAATGCAATAGTTATGGATGCATCAGCATACACACATCCATAAGTACCAAATACATATGTATGTATACACACAAATGCATACATACCCACAACGTGATAAGATGAAAGCTTCTAGCTGTCTCATTGAGATTTTTTAGCCGATTTGTTTTTGGTGTTGATAGTTATCCTCATTTTTTGTGTAATTGTTGTTTGTTTGTTGGTTAGTTCTATCAATGCTTATGGCTTCACTAATGCATATACTGTTATGTGCGTATATATGTACATACGTATGCACGTGTTTACTTACTAAAATAGTAATGTATATGCTGCCAGAGTAAATGCAATCGGCACTTTGCCAAGTATTGATTCTGTGACTCAAATGAATTCTATGTAGATATTTATGTAGTTGTCACAGGGTCCTATAAAGCCAGTCCTTAGAAAAGCACTTCAAATATATGCACGAATGGCAGCTATCGTTGGCGTCAATGTTTTTTGTGCGTTCACTGTCTTAAAAGACGTTGTCTTCATTTTTCCATATTGCATTGGCATCACTTTAGTTCAGCGGCCCTTTGGTTTGAGTTGGCATTAGCGAATTAGTAGTTCTTGAATTCGCTGGAATACCCTGCAGGGTAAATTTATCACGGTTAAGCGAATTTCTGATTCTCAGTTAAGAAACCATCCAAAACTGTCATCAATATTTTTAAATAACTTATACAAAGAAATGCTATTATTTATCGGTATTATTAACTCCCCTAAAAAAACTCTCAAATTTATACGATATTCAGATCCAACAAATGATACAGAATATACCTGCGCATCTATCGCACCTGTTACTGCTGACATCGAGATGCATGGCCGTGATTTATTCACCAGACACCATTAAGGAGCAAACGAGAATCGCTTCAAATTGCTGCTGCCATTTGGACAAACGCATAAATTATCGTGCAGGGTATCTGCAGCAGAGATGAAAAAGTAGGTACAGTTGTACTTTTTTCCGACGTTTGCTGACCCAAAGGTATATTAGGTACAATCACTAGATTTTAGGTACAATCATCTTTTGATCAGATAAATTTTTATTCTTATTTTTTTTTATTTTTTCCTTACTGTGATAATATATTTACATGTAGGCATGGAAAAAAATGGGGAAAAGTTTTCTAATAAACATTTTACATCGCATTTAGAACAGCCACTACGAAAAATTAACACTTTACTTAGCTAGTTTTCGTGGAAATGGTATGGAATTCTTGAAAATTAATATTTTTCGATCGGAAAACTCTGGTTCTCTTCACAAGACTTCCAATAACAATGTTTGTTTATTTAACCATTTTCAATGCTAAAGATTTTTTATTTATATAAAATATATAGTTACTATGAAAAAATGGTTAACAAAATAATTTGGTGTTATTACTGGGAATCTCCTGAAGCGAAATAGGGTTATGCGGTCGAAAAATATTAATTTTAAAGAATTCTATACCAATTCTACGAAAATTTGTTTTTCCCCATACAAAATACATGGAAAACTTTGAGCGCTTTGAGCGACCTCTAAATATTTTTTTTAATTAAAGATAAAAAAGTTGGGGTATTTTTTCGGTATAGAACAATCTTAGGGGGTGAGAGCATAAAAATTCCGACTTTGCTTTTCTTTTACATGCATTTTTGGACCACCCTAATGTACACACATGTGTATGTAATGTTGCATAACAAGCCAATTATTAATTCAATTATTTGCTTTCGTTTGTTTTGTTAACTCCGTTAAATTAACTGATTTTATGAATTAATACTTAAACTTGATATACCCGGCGCAGGTATCAAATATCATCGTTTCAACTTTCTCTAAACTAAGTCTTATTGTTAAAAGATTGCTGTAACTATTAACTTGGAGTAAATTAGCGTCTTGAGTTATTGAAATATCGGATGTTTCGCATGTCTGAAATTTACCGTTATACGGGAAGTGGGTGGAATTTTAGTCCGATTTGAACAATTTTCTACGAATTTCTCCCTTGTACTAAGGTAATTAGGTGCACAGAGTTTGGTAGAAATTGATGAATCGGTTACTGAGATACACATTTGTGGTCATAAGGAGGCAGCGCCATGCCCATTATCCAAAAATGCATAATCGTCTAATTTTCTTCTAAGTGGTTATTCTAATTATCGATTTTGGGTCAATTAGCTTCAGCAGCGACTGAATTATCGCGTTTTCGTGTTTCTGTAAACTATCGTTTTATGGAGGTGGGCGTGGTCAATGCCCGATTTCAAAGATTTTCAACAAATTTCTTAGCTGGGCCCTAGGCAAGGTTCATACCGAGTTCGGGAAGCATTGGTGAAGCGGCTACATAACATTTCATCATAAGTGGGCGGGGTCACTCCCATTTTCCAAAAATTTCATAACAGTACTATTTTTTATCAAAATTTTACTTCAGATACTAATTTTCAACAATTTGGATCCAATATTTACGGAAACTAGTAAGCCCGCACGGCGTTAAAACGCCCTAGATAAAATTTCAAAAACCTTCAAACTATTCCAAATACTAGTATAAATAGTAAGGTATAAGAGATTCCAGTGTCACAATTCTTCTAAATTTGTGCAACCGTTTCGCATAGTAGATTTTTAATATTATAAAATTTAAAATCAACGCTGACTCCCGTATTTATATAAATCACATAAATTTTGCATTAGTTAATTAAATTAAACCTTTCAAACAGATGGCAGCCCTCTTGAAAAGTATTTCCAAGCTAAACTCTTGTTAACATCGCGATACATATTTTAATTAAGTGATAAATTAAGTTGAGTTTGATTTTTTAAACATGTGGCAACCGCACTAAATATAGTTCAGATATAAAGATTTTAATTGATACCAAAATTTTATTAATTCATTTAACTTATTGAATTCTTTGAATTGAACTATTTAAAAAAGTGGAAACCCTTTTCCATCACCTCAAAAACAGTCTTAGCGTTGAAAATAAAGATTTCTTAACACACTTTCGTTTGACATTCATATTTTGATGTTTCAAATAATTTGTGTATAAGTTAACTAAATTCGACAATTCAAGCAGGTGGCAACCTTGTTCAAAATATTTTCAAACTACTACCTTCTTAAAACCATTTCATTTGGCACCCATATGGTGATACATACATACATACTTCTCTTACCAATTTTCCTTAATTCAAATTGAATTTTATTTTTTAAACAGGTGGAAACCCTCCTATAATAAATCCCTCCTGTAATAAATAAATAAATCCTTAATGCACATCTACAGCCCGAGCCATTTAATTTGACACCTCACTTTGAAAATACAACGAACGGTACGGATCTGATGGTATTGATTATTGAAAAATTTGATTTTAATTGTTCATGGCAACTCTTTTCGAAAAAATAAAACTAGTTTACACATCTACAGGCCAAGCGCTTTAATTTGACACCCCATTTTTGAAAATCGAACGAACGGTGCAGATCTTTTGTGCGGAACCAAAAATGCTTTCGCGTATTATGTATATACATAGATGGGTGAAAATTATTTGTTTTTTTTTTATAATTTTTTGATGTTAGTCAAAAACTGGGCACGAACCCAGGCCCTGAGGATTGGTAGCGCGCACTACACAACATCGGCCCCCATTTTCGCATTCCAACCCACCCAAATTCTGGGTAAACACAGAAAAGTAACAAGCACAAAAAACACTTAAATCTAAATAATGCAACTCGGACCGTTTTGCAATTAAATAATTCAATATTTATACATAGGTAATACATATGTAGATGTAGATAAGAGTACATATTCGAAGCAGCTACATTTGGGTTTGTTTCAGTTCATTCAAAGGATATGCGCTTTTGCCTTCCTGAACAATAAAACATGAAAAACCCTAATAACAACCTAGATAATGGAGATATTGTTTGATAAAATAAAGGAAAGATATGAAAGGGATAATGAGTAGCAAGCAGATGCATACGAATAGAGGATAAGTAGACTCACAATACTTAAAACATAAATGTCCTTTGACTCACATACTTATAAAACAAAAACATGTACGAGTGTATGTGTAGTGCCGATTGTGTTTTCTAAAAATAAGTTTGAGTATTTGTGCTTTCCCCCCAGTCACTGCGGTAGCAACTGGAGCGCAATGAAATCGATGTAGGTGGTTGGTTCAGCTCAAACAACCCAATAACATCAATAAAGGAGCACTGGCTGCCACAGCAACGCCGACCGGCGGTGCAAAATACAGCAACATAAAAAAAAAAAACAAGGAGAAATAATGACAGTAATATTCGGAACATATTCATACACAAAACTAAAATAAACAAGTTCATACATAAAGTCTTACTATTATGTATGAACAACTCGAGCAGAGGATAAAACGGAAAGTTATATGTATGTATAAGTAATCACAAAATTTAGATAGTTTTATTATCCACTCGAAATACAAATGTACATACATTAGTACGTATGTATGTGTTGGAATGTAGCAATAAAAATGATTACATACAAAAATGCATATAATAATATCCCAACACTTTTTATTGATCTTGAGGCCGTTTCTAATAGTTCATATCCCAGTGACAGCGGTGAAGAAGTCTCATGAGGAGATGTGGTGATAGTTGCTATAAAATGTGGGTTGTTTTGCCACAACATTTTTTCATTACAAACGGCCTGGAGCTCAATAAATATTGTTGAAGATAATTGTTAAAAAGCCATTAACAACAAAAACAAATTTTAAGATATCCGCAAAACTGTTTTATTAAAATAGCCTAATGGCCTATTAAAAAACAAACGACAGTCATTTAAAATAGCGATTCCAGCACAAATGAACTCTGTGAGACCAATAAATGTATTAAAAAAATATCTGTCAAATATTGTGTTTGAAAAGATATTTTACTAGTATGCATTGAACCTTGACCCCTTTCTATCAAAGGACTGCGTGCACTTTATGAAACTTACGTTTTATGAAATGTACATTTTATGTGAAGTCCTACATTCCCACATTACACGTTTTTCTTCTAAAAAAAGTTTTTTTTTTGGATGTAAAAGCTTTTATTTATTTTCTGAAACATACAAAATTAAAAATTATACTAGCGAGTATAATGTCAGCTCTTGGTGCTAATAGTTTTAAATATTTTACAATTTTCATAATTTTCTGTAATCATGGGAAATATATATTTTTTTACAAGAATTCAATGTTCAGTTGCTGTACCACAATAACCAATGTCAAGGACACTTCTTTTGGAAACCTATAATAAACGTTCAAAAATTTCATTCAACTTCTTCCTCATTTTTTCTTAAATAAAATAAAAACAATTAAAAGTACATTACAAATTACTAAGTGAGCATCAAGTCAAGGTGCAGGAATGGTATTTTCAGAGGTAGTAAATAGTCGACAGTTCTAGCTTGAAGGTTCTATAACCTCTTATTGCTTTACTAGAGCTTCTAAAATATTGCAAAAACGCGATTTTGTTTTTGAATTTGGAGCTGATGGAAACTTTATGCTTACGGATTCGCAATCAGCACAGAACCTACAGAATGGAACCTACTTCCATTCTAACAAAAAATTTAGGAGAACCGATTTGTTCTACATGATATATAAGTAGTACGCTGTTCTCTTATATGAAACCGGGCTAAAATGTTAAAGCTGTTTTTGATTGACTTTTCTACGAATCCGTAAGCTGGGTTAATAGTGGCAAAAATACATCGATGTATTTCTTTGATTCGATGCATCGATTTGCATAGCATCTTTCGGATATTATTTCACAAGGAAATATGTTATCAGAAAAATTGTACAAAGTTCAAATTAATTACCGTAATTGAGCTAATTATGTTTCTAACGGTCCTTTCGGAGCCATTTAAATTTGTTGATCAAGCTCACTTCTCCTTTTTGCACAATTGAAAACTGAAATGGCGGTTCAATGTGCTAGAGGTGTCAGCATCGATAAATCGACTATGTATACATCGAGTGGAAAATTTTCTGTGCATGGAAGCAAAATATCGTTATTTCAATGCATTGATGTTTTTCCGACATCCCCAATCACAGCGACATTAGAGTGAGTACCGCGAATGCAAAAATTATTACACTTTTTGTGCGATGTTTGGACGATTTGGGATTTTAGTAAAAATGCATTTTATGAAACTGGTCCACTTCGGCACTCCGAAGCGTTTGGTACAGTTCAATGCACTTACTCACTATACATACATAAATACCTTGTAATAATCAATAACTGCTAAATATATTATTACCATGCAAAATTTCACTCACCTTATTCCTCTCAATTATACGTCATAATATCAAGCTGCCTTCGTTTGTATCTTAACGAGTATTACGCCGTAGCAAGCGTATAGGTTTTGAAATAGCAATTTAACAGCTGAGTTGAAAAGCAGAATATTAGCGTATAATATATCTATTGCATACATATATTTTAAACGTATCTTTCCTCTATTTATCGTTTGCACTTTTTAACACTATCTACGATTATAAGCTTCGAATCACTATTTTTTTTTTTAATTTTAATGACAAACCACTGAAATTATGTAAATTTTTCTTGATCAAATCTGAATTATTCGGGCAATTCGTGTAGCCACGTTTCCAGCACATTTATTTTGCCATCGCTGAAAGAAAGAGAGAAAAATTTGCATAAATTAATATTATTTAGAATTCAGCAGACCATTGTAATTTAATCACACTTGCTAAGTTTTAAGCCCAGCAAAAGGACGTACGCAGAAAAAAAGAGAACAAAAAAGTTTATAATCGCCACAACAACCAACCACAATGACAACCAAGCCAACGGGCTGGAAATAAATATATGCAAATTGTAAGTATGAATGTATGCACGTAGAAGCAGAATTCTGCATCAAATCGCCATAAAGGTGATTAAGGGGAAACATTTAATTTCTATCTGAAAAAGGTTGTGTGTAAATCCCACGCGCAACTGCAGAGAAACTTCCTCTTCATATTAAATATATAGGGTGATACATCTTGACCTTGTTTTTTTTTTTTCTTTCTTTAATTTTGAATACAACACTTAAAACAGAACTGGATATCAGAATCTTTATTATTGCCCAAAAGAAGAATCCCTAACAGAGTGACCGCGGGCTTGTGAAAAATTGTAGCAGAAAAGAGACTTAAAATGTATCACTTTCTTTTTCATTTAAGTATCAAAGCATCAATATGGAATAAAACCAATAATTTTTATGAAAAACAATTTTCCAAAACAATTTAATATTCATTGTACGAGCAAATTGAAATTATTTCCCGAAAGAGATTTGCATAATTTCAATTGCAGTTACACCTTGCAATTTTTATTGCCGAAAGTGATTCCTGTAAATGACTTTCTGACTGTTTACACGGCAAAGTAGACTTTCGATTTCACCTTTAGTCTGATAAACTATGTTTATCAACAGCTGATTCGTAGGTTTTTTCCATAAAAAAAAATAAAATAAATTGTAACAATAAGTTGAAGGAATTTTATTTAGTCATATGCGTTATGCCTTTCGGTAGCGGGCGGATTCAAAATTGGATGAATATCGTACAGCTAATGGCAGTTTACCAACTACCAGTCAAACTATCAAGCTTCCACTACGATAATTCGGTAACCGATAAACCGATACTAAAATAATTTTACACAAACAAAATACATGGGGCGAAATTTACCGCAAAACTCCACAGGCAAACACCGATGGCCTACCAACTGTCATTTTGACGAGCAGTAGGATTGCAATTTTTTGTGTGTAGGCACTTTGATGCCTTGATATGTATGTACAAGCATTTGCTGCATGTCGCCGCCAGACAACATTCTCTCAATTTCGTNAATCCCTAACAGAGTGACCGCGGGCTTGTGAAAAATTGTAGCAGAAAAGAGACTTAAAATGTATCACTTTCTTTTTCATTTAAGTATCAAAGCATCAATATGGAATAAAACCAATAATTTTTATGAAAAACAATTTTCCAAAACAATTTAATATTCATTGTACGAGCAAATTGAAATTATTTCCCGAAAGAGATTTGCATAATTTCAATTGCAGTTACACCTTGCAATTTTTATTGCCGAAAGTGATTCCTGTAAATGACTTTCTGACTGTTTACACGGCAAAGTAGACTTTCGATTTCACCTTTAGTCTGATAAACTATGTTTATCAACAGCTGATTCGTAGGTTTTTTCCATAAAAAAAAATAAAATAAATTGTAACAATAAGTTGAAGGAATTTTATTTAGTCATATGCGTTATGCCTTTCGGTAGCGGGCGGATTCAAAATTGGATGAATATCGTACAGCTAATGGCAGTTTACCAACTACCAGTCAAACTATCAAGCTTCCACTACGATAATTCGGTAACCGATAAACCGATACTAAAATAATTTTACACAAACAAAATACATGGGGCGAAATTTACCGCAAAACTCCACAGGCAAACACCGATGGCCTACCAACTGTCATTTTGACGAGCAGTAGGATTGCAATTTTTTGTGTGTAGGCACTTTGATGCCTTGATATGTATGTACAAGCATTTGCTGCATGTCGCCGCCAGACAACATTCTCTCAATTTCGTTGTTTAAAAACATTTAAATCTTAAAAAAAAAACTTGCTGAATAACTTCCTAAAACGTTATCATAAATAGTCCAATAGGGAACAGATTCTTATTTTGATTTAATATTAATATTCCATCAATGTTACCACCAGTACACTTTCTTTCAAGTGAAAATATGGCTGTAAAACTGTCAAATTGCCTGCAATGGATGCCAAGCAATAAGCGCTGACATATATTGCATGAGAAATAGGCGGTATCCAATGGAAATACATTTTGTGACATGGCTATCACGACAGGAGGAAACAGGGCCTTACCGAGCACCGAGTTACCGAGTACCAAGCCCTAACTTTTGTTATTGAACATAGCGAAAGTAAATATGATACTGTTCGTTTATTCACATTTTGACGTTTTTCGTCATCGACCATGAATCACAATACATGAAAGTTTCGTTCAGTGAACGACAATGAAGTTGCCACAGGCGTGCGACATGTTTTGTAATGCATACAAATTTAAAGATTTTTTTCTTTTGTATTTGGAAAAGTATCAAAATTGAAAAGGTAGCTCTCCAAAATTCATCGAAAAATTTATCACTTTTGATCCATTTATAACAATTATATTCAACAATGTTTATTGAGCTGGAGCCCATTTCTAATGAAATAGCTATCACTTCTACCATTTTTCCAAATTATTGTTGCTTTTCCACAAAAAGCTTTTCATTAAAAACGGCCTCAACCTCAATAAACATTGTTGAATTAAATAATTTCATTCAAATTTTTAGCGGCAGACAGAACAAAACGTAAATAATGAGCGCTATCGCACCATGATAACATACTTTTTGTTGCCTGAAATTGAAGCCCGTTATGACGGCAACATTTAGTTTCAGGAAGTTATCATCAGTGTTGCCAGAACTTATTCAGTGAATAGGCTAAATGAGCAAAAAATAAGGCTGAAAAAAACGAAATCAAAATTTTAGTTAGGGCTAAAAAAATAGAAAAACTTAATGTGGAATTAGTGAGACAGCGATTTTCAGGAAGAAACTTCAAAAGCAATTAGACTTTCAAATTAGTGCAAAATTTTGAGGCTGGAAAAGAACCACAATTTCTTGAGCAAAAAGGGAAAAAAATCAAATTCAACAAATTAGCGAATTATATAATTCAATATAGGTAAGAAAATGTAATAAACCTACTTTGCGTTATTTATTTTGAAGATTTTTTTAAGTATGGATTTTAGTCCGATTTCAATAATTTTCATCGGATTGCTTCCATATCTAGGTAATGAAGTGGGCCGAGATTTGTAGAAATTTATAAATCGGTTACCGAGATACAAATTTGTGGTTATAAGTGGGCGGTGCCCATCATCCTAAATTTTTAGTAATCTATTTTACAGCTAAGTGGTTATTTGCAGCATCGATTTTGAAGGAATTGGCTTCAGTTTTCGTGTTTCTGTAAATTACCATTATATGGGAGGTGGACGTGGTTACTGCCCGATTTCAAAGAATTCCAACAGATTCGTTAGATAGAGTTTGGTAGGGATTGGTAAAACGACTACTGAGATTCCAGCATTTCCTCATGAGTGGGCGGGGTCACGCCCATTTTCAAAAACTTTCATATTATTATTGTTTTGCACCAAAATTGTACTCCCCAAACCAATTTTTTGACAATTTGGATACAATATTCACTGAAATATCAAAGATTTATTCAAACTTACATTTATCTAATTTTAAACGCTTGTATACCGAAAATGTATGTCTTTAACTGTCACTTATATAGCACCACTGTAAAGGAAAACAAATATAAATTCCGAAATACACAATACAGTTGGGTTCGCTTCCTGGAGATTTCTAGCACAAGGACCGAAACATGGCTTTTGCTTCAAATTTATCAAAAAAGTAAAATTCTATGGGTAAAATAGCTCTAAAGTAGTGCTACTATACATATACTAGTGGCGTTCTTAGATTTTCCTTTAATACATTTTATAAGTAAATAAATGCCATTTGTCTGCCATTTTCTGCGGGCAATCTTTTCTCACTACATTCGCTAAATTTCTAAGCTTTCAATTGAACAAATAATAATAATGGATCTATCCCGGGCATACAACAGATTCCTTAATATTCCACAAATATTCAAAAAAAAAAGAAAAAACTCGGTGAAAACGTCTATTTTCGTTACATTTAAATTGAACTTTTGCTTAATAAAAAGATTAAACAAATTTTTCACTTAATTGCATTATAACCATCTGTATCCGAATCCATCACTACTTTTTAAGAATGCAATGCAGAAAATGATAATATTAACTTAAAACCGGCAGGTTGTTTCTAATTTATATATAACCACAGTTAGAATATTCTGTTTCCGGTCAACGGAGAGCGTTCGCTGTGCAAGTAGGAAAAGTGAGAAGGAGTGCGATGTATTATTTGGAATATTCTCTATCGAATGTAACTATTTTTTTACGTTTCATGCAAATTTTTTTAAATTGGTTTTTGGCCGCCTAGATCGTTCAAATACCCCTACCCTATGTGCAGTGTAATAAGAAACTGAGGAAGACGTTCTCTGCCTTAGAAAGGCCAGTCGGCGAAGAACTTGGTTTCACTCGGCATATCCAATTGGCGTCTGTTTTCACAGGAAATGTCTGGATTGTTATATTGGACTCCTCAATTGCTTTGGCGGTTACAGCCCCAAGCAAGCAGAAGAAGAAGACTACAACATATCGACGGTCCTGTGCAATAACGACGCAATTCACAATTCAAAAAATAAAATCTCTTACCCATGTCTGTAATCCTTGTATAATTCATGTATAATCTTTACCTAAGTAACTACTCAGTAATGAATCAGTGCTAAATGGTTTTTTTTTTAATTTCTCCACTTCATATTAAAAAAAAATAATTGCCAGAAATTAAATATTTTAAAATAACTCACTCATTAATTGCGTTCCCTATCTCGCAAGAATTTACAGGAATTTATCAGAAAGCGTTCTCGTACTCGGTTCTCTGACAAAGTAGGGGAGAAATGGGAGAGTAAAATTGGTCCGCTCTTTGTCAGAAGGTGCGGAAAATTTTTGCTTGTAAAATCTGGTAAAGTGACAAACCATCAGCTGTTCAAACGAATTGAAAGTTGAATAAGCAAACACAAAAGGACATCTGCATTTTCACCTTATTAAATATATATATATATCATTGCAAAGAAGTTGATTTGCTTGTATATTTGCGTATAATTTAGTAGATCGCCAAATGATAAAAAACTACCATGTAGACCAGTGGTCGGCGGGCTACAGCTCAGTGAGCGCTCTCTGAGCACATGTGTGTTTCACACGTATACGAAGAGCGGCAGCAGTGCATTTAACAGTCCCACTTATTGAATCCTTTAAAAGTGTTACCACTGATGTAGACAAACAATGGCGTCCACGGTGTATTTGACAGTTTTACCAATTTTTACCCGCACGTTTTGGTTTTTCTCTCTTTCTCTGAGAGCAATTTTGCTTTATGACAGTTTTACAGGTTTTATCCAGAAAAGTTGAGGAACGCAACTAACATAAGATTTCACACCGACATCAACACTAAATAAACTTGACAATAGCTCTGATCCAGTACTCCATGAACTTACAGGATTTTACACGAACTTGCAGGAAGTTACAGGAAAAATGTTCCCGTACTCCAAAATCCTCCAAAATCCTGTAAATGAGAGCGACTTTTGGAGAGTTGTGTAGAGAATGAAGTTGCAAGATTTTACTCGAACTTTTTCTTCTGGTAAAATCATGAAAAGTGTCAAGCAATCACTGGTCGACGTTTTTACAGGAAAAATGTTTTCTTTGTTCCCGTACTTTTTGTTGTTACTCACTTTTTACTCTCACTTCAGAGAGTAATTTTGCTGTTTGACAGTGTTACAGGATTTTTCACGAAAAGTATTGGATCAGAGCTAATGAAATAAATTACATTCATATATACCTTTATGTATGCATATATTTACATTAGGGTGGTCCAAAAACAGTAAAGTCGGAATTGTAACGCTCTCACCCCCTAGGATTGTTCTATATCGAAAAAAGTATACTCCTATTTTTTAATATATAATGGTATAGAATTCTTGAAAATCAATATTTTTCGATCGGAAAACTATGGTTCCCTTCACGAGACTTTCACTTATAATAATCAATTGTTTATTTAACCATTACTACTTTAATATTAACGATATTTTATTGGTCGCCCCACTGCATTTTTCGGGGTTTGTGTGGGTTTTTGGGGGACCTATAAATTATAGTTGCGATGAAAAAATGGTTAAATAAACAATTGGGTATTATTATTGGGCATCTTTTGCAGATAAACAGAGTTCTGTGGTAGAAAAATATTGATTTTTAACTATTCTATACCATTTATACGAAAAGTTGTTTTATCCCCATATAAAATTAATGGAAAACTTTGGACGCTTTGAGCGATCTCTAAATATTTTTTGATTTCAAAATAAAAAATAAGGGTATATTTTTTCGGTATGGAACAACCCTAGGGGTGAGAGCATAAAAATTTCGACTTTACTTTTTCACATGCAATACATAACCTGCACTGCACAGATGCTTTTTCGAATGCAGGACAAATAAAATGAAAATCGAATTTTTATATTCAGTCCAATTCTGAATACTTCCGGGGAGTTTGTTCTCCGGGACTTTGATTCTCACGAAAAAGAAATCCTTCGATAACACTGGTCTACAAATTTCAACTTTTTTTCTGCGAATAAGACGGGACCTGGTGTTTCTGAACGGATTTTTCGTGCTGAACACGAATCCGGGGTCAAAAATGTCCCATCACGTCACGTTTTCGAGAAAAAAGGGGTTGAAACCCCTAAAAACAGCGTTTTTGGCCATTTTCGAAAAATTATAGAGCTGAACCCTGACGTGGTACAAATTTTGCATATATCAGAAATTAAAGGCTAAACCGTGCCCTTTCGAATGAGCCCTATGCCGAATTGATCGCGTGCACCCTTAAAGCAGGGGGTGTATTTGTGTTTAGGGGTGCAGGAAAAATTGATCACAGAAAGAATTTAATCTTAAACGATCATAGAAAATTAATAATGCCAAGGTTTTAACTATATTAAAAGTCGCTGATTACGAATCTGCAGTTAGATTTTAAAAATTTAAGATGACGGGTCGAATATGGTGGATATAAAAATTGGACTCCTAGACACAAATACACCCCCTGATCTAAGGGTGCATGCGATTAATTCGGCATAGGGCTCATTCGAAAGGGCACGATTTAGCCTTTAATTTCTGACATATACAAAGTTTGTAGCACGTCAGGGTTCAGCTCTACAATTTTTCAAAAATGGCCAAAAACGCTGTTTTTAGGGGTTTCAACCCCTTTTTTCTCGAAAACGTGACGTGATGGGAAGTTTTGGACCCCAGATTCGTGTTCAGCACGAAAAATCCGTTCGGAAACACCAGGTCCCGTCTTATTCGCAAAACCCTTGTAGACCAGTGTAATTAACTACCAGGGAGTAGAATTTTCCCCGAAAACTTGGGAGGGAGAAATTCGAATTCGAAGAAGCTGTTTGACACTTTTTTGAGAGCTCAACTCCGCCATTTAATAAAAAAGGTCCTCAGGGAATTTTTACACATGATAGGAGGAAAGGGAATAAAGAGAAAACTCCCAGGGAGTTTCTGTTCACAATTTTTTTTTTCATTTTTACACATTCATGTTTCTGGCATATTGGTGACAATATGTATTTAATATGCACTACATACATGTACGTACATACATTGCATATGGGCTGCCGTTGTCCTGCCAAATATTTCAGCACAGACAGGGCGTGCGGATGTGATGGCTGGTTCGCCAAACACGCCTAACTTTCAGTAGCAAAATAGCCATTGCCCCTAAGAAATAAGTGAATGTGCGCTTATGTATGCTTACATACGTTTGTATGTACATTATCGAAGAAATTAAGTTTTATACATACATATGTATGTGTATATTTTTTATCAAAGTAAGACAGAAGTTTACGTTAATGAAAAAATATTGTCTATGGAATCGGAGTCACAATGGATTGGAATGATGAAAAATGCGAGGAAGGTCAGCAGCAACAATTCCAGCAGAATTCAAGATATCTATACGACGGTGTACACAAGCACACACATACGTACACACGCATATGTATGTATATACAAGTACATATGCCCTGCAACAAATCCTGGAAAGTTAAACGTACTCCCCACGCGGAGTATACTGCTGTACTGCGCAGCAAAGATTTGTAGTAGCGAAAACTTGGTTGATTGGATTGAGTTCAGTTTGAAGGTTTTCCGAGGACTACTGCAATTTAGCGAGGAAATAATATTTTAAATTTTACTTTTCCGAGTACCTAATTTCTCTTTGAAAAGAAGTAACACTTTTCCACTAGCATATCACTACACAATTGAACATTTCCACCTTAGTATCTAAAGAAAAATCATAATTTCATTTTTGCTCACAGCGAGTCAGCGATTGGTACTCTACCGCACTTTCAAACTTGACTATCAAAGTACATCCGACACACTGACGTGTTCTTGCGAACTGACCAATGTTTCAGCCGAAAACATAACTTAAAGCAAAGCTCGAACCGACTACAAACGAGGCAATGACCGACTAAACGAGAGACGAGAGCTTAGGAGAACACACAGCGAGCCATATTTTAGTGGACAATTACTTGCTTGGAAAAAAACGTTCTCACTCAGGATAACACCTTGAGAATGGTTAGCATCAACTCTCAACAATTTGGCCGAACGCATGGTATTTGGTCGTACTCTATCTCTCTCTTTAAGGTTAGTTTACTTTGTTGTCAAATGAATTAACAACGAGCTGCTGTCGCTGAGCATTCGCTTTTTTCCAGCCAGTCCTACAACTACATAAGCGATTGCTTCAGCATTCCCCAATCGGGCATGTCCTCCGCTATTTAGTTGCTGTGGCGTGCTGCACGCACTTCGCCCATATCAACTTAGGCTTTCATACGTACATATTTCGTTTCTTTAACCGAGCTTTTCCAGCCACTTTGGCTGTTGAACTGCTTCTTTTTAGTGCGCTTACGGTACGCACGAATTGTTTGAATTCCATTTTAAGGATTTGGCTTTCAATTGTAGGACATTTTGACTGCGTTATTCACCTTTGCTAGCCTTTGTGTTCCGTGTATACATATCTATATGTAGCTTTTAAAGGTATTTGTGTATGTGCGTGTATTTGTACGAAATTCTCCCTTTTTGTGTATGCCAATTAGTTTTACAAATTTAGTTAATTATTGCACAAAAGAGAAATGTGCATTTTAATTGAATCATTTCGCTTGATGACGTGTCATGCAGAAGCTATATATAATTGCTCAGTCATACAACTTGGTTAGGGCGATCTGAAGCAGTGACTGAATTGAGTTATATGCCAAATTAAAGTGCAAGCTGCAGTTGCAGTTGACTGTTTTTGTCACAAAAGTAAAACGTGGTAGAAAGGGCGATAGTGAGCAGTGTAATTTATTGAAAAATATTAAACAATTTTCCGTGGAATTGTTTTGAAATATTTTTCGCGAAAGTAAAAAATAAAAATAGCTGAGACCAATTTCTTTTTTAAACACTGACAAATTTAAAGGACCCCGGATAACGGAAAACTCAAAACATTAAAAATTTATTGATGTGATTTTTGAAATGAACGATCCAAATTAGCCGGTATACATATTTATGTATTTTAAAATTTTTAGAATCAGTGGTTGAATTTTTGTACTGAAAGGCTGAAAAAGAAAACACCGCTCCAGCTCGTCTCATAGAAAACGTTTTTCTTATTATATAAGGATATTCAACAGGGAATATATCTTACTCACTACATATAACCTCTTCTTATTTCTTTGAAATCAAATATATGTAAAATGTTCTTGAATTTATTAGGACAGTATACAAAATAAATTTATATAAAAAAAATTGTTTTGCTCTGAAATAATAATTATTTTGTGAGTTGTTTTCTTTTTGATCAAAAAAATCATTATATTGTGAGTTTCTCTGATTAAAAATATAAAACTCATAATATTATGACTACAGTAAAACCCGCTTAAGTACCTCACGAAAAATGTCAGCTTTTTGAGGTACTTAGGCGGGTTGGGTACTTAAAAGAACCAGCTTAAGTACCTCGATGCGGGCACGTAAGCGAACATAATTTGTGATGTGTACTTCTTGTTAACTTACATACCTAAATAAGTCCTTGAATAAAACATGAACGTTTAATGAAGTATACGCAATTTAAAACCAAGATCGTAGCATTATTTAAACACATAAAGGAAAACTTTATTTAAAAAAAAGATAAAGCAATGTTATATAATTTTCACAAGAATTAAATTAGAAGGTCATTGATTATACATATTTATACATACATATAAACAGGCCATATCATTTTGGACCAAATTCGAAATGATATTGTTCGTCACTAATGTATGTTTATTTTTCAATTTTTAAAAATTTTCAAATAAAAAAATGCATCTTCTAATAAATACCATAGAAACTTATCGTCTTATTCATGAAAAATAAATTAGCTTTATAAAAGGTTTATAAATTCAAAAATTTAGGGAAAGAGGGATTTTCTTCAGAATACATTGAAAAATTCACGGTGCCCAAAAACTTTGGGAACTTAAGCGGGTTAGGTACTTAAGCGGGAGGGGGTTACTTAAGCGGGTTTCACTGTATTTTTGATCAAAAAGAAAACAACTCATAAAATAATTATTACTTCAAAGAAAAAAAATAACACTCGAAAAATGAGAACAAACACAGTTATGGTTCACTTAAGAACTGAGAAATTTGAAAAGAAGAAAGTCGCGTTATTTTAGATTATAGAAAAAAAAACGGGGTTAGACTCATACTATGTAAAATACTCAATTTTGCGTCATAAGTTCTTTGAATTAAACAAAAAGTTTTACAAAGATTATTTGTAGAAAGTCAAACGGCGCATAATATATAAACCCAAATCAATTTTATGATTTCGTAAACTCCAAGCGTAATGTACGTGGGTTTCCGTCCGCCATGAGGTATCAAATTGCCGTCTCTAATGACAATAAAATAATTTCTAACATTTTCGCTCAGTTTTTTTAATCCAATTATTCCATTAACTCACATGCTAAACTAAACTAAGTCCAATTAACTCAATAAATATCACAGTAATGACTCCCAATAATGTAGTAGTTTATCTGAAATCCTTAAAGCAGTCCTTTATTTACGGTCCTGATCATATCTCTACTTGTTTTCTTAAAAATTGTGCTGATCATCTCTATGAGCCGTTAACATCCTTATTCAATTTGTCTCTTAAAGAGGGCGTTTTTCCAACTGTATGGAAGGAATCGTTCATAACCCCGTTACATGAAAGCGGTAGCAGCAGTGTTGCTGTTTGAGCCCTTTGGTGGCTAGATTTAGCTACCACATACTTTTTTTGGCAACATAAATTTAAAATTGCCCCCAGCCCCTTTTTTAGCCCTTTTTAGAATTTATTCATACTTGGCATGAAAAACTTGTATATGCTTAATTTGATATCATTTTTTGTTCATCTATCTAGAGATACATTTTTAAACTAAGAAAGACTGATATATATACATATATGTATTATATGTAAATAGGTTTAAGGCCCTTAATATGCTTAATTTGTTAAATGGATTGACCGTGTATGTTCTTGTGGTGTGATTCTACCAGCTGCTGGTGCGACTTCAAAAACTATTTGAAAATTCTATGATCGTACCAGCATGCTGGTGTCGTGAGTGGTGAAATTGGATAAATTTTCTAAGTAAAAAGTATTTTGGCGGAAATTTCTTGACCTATATGGGTCAAAGCCGTTTTGTGGAAGAGTTCACGATATTGCAGTTGTGAATTTAGAAAAAAACAATGTTTGACAAAATGGTAGAAAAATTAGGAAATTTCGGATCTAATCATTTCGATCTTTCCTCGACCTCATTTGTAAAGAAATAAATATTGTACCAGCATACTGGTAAGTTATATGCTTCGAGCCTGATGGTACAATCACTTGATGGAGCCGGCAAGCTGGTGTCGTATATTTCCCCTTTTATTACTAAAGGTTTTTGGTCGGATAAAATATTAGCTTTTTTTTCCAGACTTCATTGTTTTTCCATAACATTGCTTATTGAAAATGTTTACGTGTATACTTATATGTAGGTAAAAAATTTAGCTACCATTTTCAGCCACAACGACTTTTCTTAGCTCTTTTTTAGCCCTTTTTTTTAACGGAATTTGGCTACCGCTAAAAATGATTCGCGGCAACACTGGGTAGCAGATTTTTAGTGGAGACTTACCGGGGCATAGCTAAGCTTTCTGCAATTCCTACATTGTTAGAAGCAATTATAACAAATCAGTTGACGCATTCTATCTATTTATTCTAACATTTCATACAGTCAACGTAGATTTTTCAAGGACAAATCAACTTCTACAAATTTACTTGAGTTAACATCTTATATCTCAAAAGCATTTAGAGAAAACAAAGATGTTGNAGCCAGCAACTATTCCAGCTTTGGAAGACAACATTTCCGAAGAAATTCGGGCTATTCCGGCCGAAATGCTCGAAAAAGTTGCCCAAAATTGGACTTTCCGAATGGACCACCTAAGACGCAGCCGCGGTCAACATTTAAATGAAATTATCTTCAAAAAGTAAATGTCATGGACCAATCTAACGTTTCAAATAAAGAACCGATGAGATTTTGCAAATTTTATGCGTTTTTTTTAAAAAAAAAGGTATCAAGCTCTTAAAAAATCACCCGTTACATATAATGACTTCAGTAAAACATCTGACAAAGTGTGCCACTCGTTGTTCATCTATAAACTTGATCGTCTTGGTCTTCCACCTAATTTTCTACGCTGGATCTTTTCATACCTCTAGGATAGAGGGTAATGTTTAAAAATACTGTCATTGACGTTACTTCAGGAGTCCCTCAAGGTAGCCACCTAGGCTCGGTTCTGTTCTGGCTTTTTATAAACGACATTTCTACAGATATAAAATAATCCAAAAATTTTAATGTACAGAGAACCAAAAAAAAGTTGTACATTGAAGGTACTCATCTTCAAAGTTTAATATGTTTGCATAATTCGGATTTTTGCAAAAAAAAGATGTATATCAAATACCCACGCTTAGTTCGAGACCTTAAACAATGCAAAGAAACTCCATTTTTCGAAACCAAAACAAAAAAACTTG
Source organism: Rhagoletis zephyria (assembly GCF_001687245.7). NCBI lineage: Eukaryota > Metazoa > Arthropoda > Insecta > Diptera > Tephritidae > Rhagoletis > Rhagoletis zephyria. The sequence goes on from NW_016157185.1 coordinate 396,797, forward strand.
TACACTAAGTTCAAAATGATTAACAGGTTAAAAAGCACTTTTAAGATCCCTCTGGCTCCTAATTTGATGCCCGAGGCAATTTTATGGACCTTGGTATCACAATGGGTTCTAAGCTTAATTTTAATCTTCACATTAATGTGACAGTCAATAAGGCTAAAGGTGTACTTGCATTTGTGAAACGATGGTCAAAAGAGTTTTGTGACCCTTATATCACTAAAAACCTGTTTACATTTTTAGTTAGACCGATTCTGGAATACGATTCGCTGGTTGGGAATCCAAGGTATCAAATTTACTCAGACAAGATAGAATCAATTCAATATAATCTTCCGCCTTATACGAGCCGATTAAAAGTTATTAATCTTCCTATACTTTTCGGTCGCAGGTAAATACTTGGTACAATTTGTATGGTCAAATTACTGACAGACTCAATTTCAAGTCCGCTTCTTCTGGGTGAAGTTAGCCTTAATATTCCCTCCTGTGTATCAGGACACTTTGGTCCGCTATTTTTGAAACTTGTAAAACTTATTTTGAATTACACGATTAATTCTTATTCCAGCACATTTGATATATCTGATTCGCTTTTCAGCATTAAGAAAGCGATACTATCCTCTCTCAATAAATGATTGACTAACATATGTAAATACATAATAGTCATAATTTGGTTCTGGAGCTGAATAGTTTTAGATATTGACTGACTGCTTTTGTTATACTACCTCCGGTTAAAAAATTAACTTCAAATCGAAGTATTTAACAATTTAAATGAATTATTACGATATGGATGTCGACCGAGTCATTGTATCCCAGTAATGGTGGTTCTTATGAACAAAGGTGTCTTGAGGGCTTTAAGAGATAATTGCATTATCTACACGTTTGTATAACCTATTTTTATGATAAACTTTACTGTTTTGCTGAAAAATGGTAACAATAAATTTATGTGACATTTGACCTTGAATATTTTTTTTTTACAGAGCTGGGATCGATGAGGCCTTTTCACATGTCATTTACTGTGGTGCTCGTAACACTCGTACCAATTTTCAGCTTTATGCGAACTATTGCAACCTTGAAAATCTAACTTGATCGGGCTACTAGGAAACAATTTTAAGAATATGGTTTAAATAGAGCAGCAATAAAAAATAAAAAAGTTGGTTTCTGTTATGTTTTGCATAAGTAGATATTATAAGCACAATATACTTATTTAGTATTTATTTATGTACATATTCTAAAACAAGCGGCTTAGCTACAAGTCGAACCCTTTGTTGTAATAAAATGTCACATTTTCTGCAATTTGCTGAACAAAAATATTTATTTATGCACACAAAGAAGCTCAAGTTTATTTTATTAATAGGTTGCTTGAATAAGCATGCAAACGATTTTGTGTTTGAATGTGTGTGTCAAATGTGAAAATAGAGCGAAAGTCATTAACAAGAAAAATTAAAATTTATTGGAATTGTCGTTGACGCGACTCATGCCCATTGAATACAAGCATAAACATTAGGGTGCGTCCAATTTTTCCATGCGGCAAAATTATTACCGAACATTCAACTAAATCTTACGATCAGACTGAAATCTTACGATAGGATTGGAAAAAGTAGTTCTTATTTATGATTTGTATAGCCAGGGGGGCCTATCTATGTGTAAGTAATCTCCTAAGCACACTACAATTTCAATATAATTTTACTAAATTCTTTAATGGTCTCTTTTATTATAGATTATTTTGACCTGCCCTAATGCATTTTGTTTATAAGTACTTTTTCGATGCTACCTAAAAATCTAAATTCGAAAATCTGAAGTGCCATCATGACCAAGGCATCATAGTCTTGAGCAAAACGTAAATACGGAGACAAAATGGAAAAAATGAACATTAAATTAAGGCATGTACATATATGTATGTACATACTTACATATGTATGTATTTTTGTAATATTGTCTATTTTTACGCAATTGTATTCGTACAAGACCAAGTCTCATTATCAAGTTCAGAAGGCTTTCAACAAACGAAAAGAACAAACATTTGACCCGCTCGTCAGTCGTCTGCGTAGCCCTTACGCATCAATTTCAGCATAATCATTTGTGTTTTAGCTGACCTTAGCCAAACGAATTTGCCGCAGCATAACAAAACGAAAAAAGTAAACAATGAGCTTGTTAGGCAGGAACTGGGTAAAAATATGTGCTTGTCAATTCTGATGTGTGTGTGTATGTAGTACATGTTTACATTCTTGAATGCGTAAATCAATGATGTAAATTATTGAATTTTAAATTGGTACTGAAATAAACACGTATGCATACTAGGGATGTTAATTTTTTTGGATTTTTGCGATCCCGGGATTTTCGGGATGTCGTTGGTTCAGTCCCCGGATTCCGGGACCAGTCTCGGGATTTAGATATTTATTATTTTTCAATGACTTAACATGAAAAAATTGTACCAATATGGTTTGAGAAGCTCTCCTACCATATAATGAATATTAACTAAATGGGTTTGGAACGTACTTTTTTATTTAAAATGAAAACTATTTCATAAGTAACAAAACGACAGACAGTAATTAAATTTATATGCATTTAATAATACTTCAGTGTGTATATATCTGATAAAGTAATTTAAGGTATGTCGAAAAAGGCTCGATGCAAAAAAAAAAATAAGTCAAAAAATTTATTTTCTGGTTGAAAGAAGTTCATAATTCTAGTGTCAGAAATAAAAGAAGCACCTTAATTCGACCAGTTTTGTCTATATTCGTTTTGTTTATGCAAAATTTGCTTTTTTTATAAAAGTCTACTTCATATTTCACCTAATTAACTGCATATGTAACAAATGGGCAGTTCTCCGACGTCATGATTTTTTCAAAAAGACTTTATCGAGCCCTAACCGCCAAAATAACGTAAACGAGATTTTTTCAAAATTTTCTTATTGATGCAGAAATATTCCTTGAGCATCTAGATGCATCTCTGCATCAAAACGAATATTTCGAAAAAAATATCGCTTACGTTATTTTGGCGGTTAGAGCTCGTTATAATTAGAAAGAAATTTATTTAAAAAAATTCAGTGCAATGTAAAACAAAAGTATAGGTACCAAATGAAATAATTTTTTTGGGTTCACAAGGACGAATAGGAATGGAAAATGCCCCTTTAATCTATTTTATTTTTTTAAGGTAATAAAGTTAGTCCTTAGCATATAATGTTTTCAAAAATAATAATTGAAAAATTTCTAGGATAAAATTATAAAGGAGTATTTTCAATACCTACCCGTCTCTTATGGACCAAAAATTTAATGTGTTTAACTCTACAGAATCTTGTCTTTCATTTAATACCCATACTGGTTTCTTAGGTATATTGCACTGAAATTTTTAAATCATTTTTTGAATTACTCATACCTTTCAAATTTCAAAGTTCTTTTTAAAAATCCTGACGTCAGAGAGAAGAATTAGAAACACAATTTTACTATATTTGGCCGTTGGTTTGGCGATTATATTGATTATTTTTTGTGTGCAAAATTGCCTGCCACAAGGTATTATATGTATATTGAGCTACACATTTATAAAAAAAAAATGTTAAATAATAAATAAGCAGAAGAAATATAAACAAAACTGGTCAACATAAAGCATTTCTATTATTGCCACCAGTGTAAATTACAAATCCCGAAAATCTCGGAATTCTAGGCAAATAATCCCGGGATTTTCGGGACTTAGAAATGACCGGGATACCGGAATCCAGGGATTAATGCATACATAATGACTGTATCTAACTATCTAACTAACAAAGTGGCATTAAGAGACCACTCAAAGACGCCGAGAGAAAGATCAACAAATGGATTGAACTAAATGGAATGGATGAATTTATCGCTAATTTGAGTTAGATGCATACGACGTTTGTCTATTTGCGGAGTTTGTATTTTTAAATGTCCTCGTACATATACATACATACATATACACAGGGTAACCACCGCCTTTAAATGAAGTAAACTTTTTTTTGTTTTATTAAAAAACGCAAAAATATGATTTACCAAATTGGGGATGCTCTATCTTTTGGTGGTATTACCGAAATCCATTTTAAACCGGAAGTGGGTTAAACTGACGGGAAGTAAATTTTTTTAAGTAAGGCAATGATGTCTTTGCTGCTGATTCGGATTCTGAGTATAAAAATACATAACTTTTGTTTGAAAATTTTTTCTCGGAAGTGCCTTTTTCAACCCCTAAATGACCTTCAAACTTTAACCTGGACTTCTAAAATGGACAAAAATTCATTTTGTTGGAAAACAACAAAACATTAATCACCAGTTATGGCAAAGTTTTTTTAGTTTCACATTTATTTCAACATATTTTGATCAAAAGAAAATTACTGATAAAAATAAAATTTTTTATAAAAAACAGGGTTGAAATCTTGAAATTCCTGCCCGTGTTTTGTTTGTAACTCAAATATGAGTGGCATTGTGCCACTATGATAGCACGGCCGAGTAATCATTGCCAACTTATGTACAGTAGTTGAAAAAATTATAGCCGCACCAAATTTTAACAAGTTTTAAAATATTCTTTTCATTGTTACTTAATTTCGGTTAGTTTTTTATAGATCGTTCTTTACCAACATCCGTATACTTAAATACAAGTTTAAAGGCAGTGTCACACGATTGGGTATTTGCCTAAATTTGGTGTAAATCGTATCTCATTTGTGTGAACACCCAAAATATTTTTCACTATCCCAATCACGAAAATTAATTTATTGAAATTTTTCAGTAGAACATCGCGGTATTGTACCAGTCTTTTGACTAAAAGGTGTACTATTCAAATGACTTATCGTCGTTTAAAGTACAAAACCGCGTATGTGAGGTAGCATACATTATTTTCTAGAGAGTAAAAACACTCATATTTCAAAATGGTTGTCTTTTTTATGAAGCAATCGCATTTCTGGCTAGTATATTTTAGGACGAATGGATAAGGCTTGAGCAAAGAGCTTCGGTGAGCAAATCCAATTTTTGGCAAAAAATGTCAGTTACGCGGTTTTGCAGAACGACGCTACGCGGTTTTGTACTTTAAGCGACGATATGATTATTATGCCCTGTTTTCAGACAATTACGAAACTCGACAATAAATTTCTTAACGCAAATAACAAGAACCGTTTCTGAACTGATTCTTATTTTAAACAGTGTATTAGGTAGCTTAAGTTTAATTTTTCACACTACAAACAGCTCCATCAGCTCAAAAAACTAAAAAGTTCTTATCGAAATTCTGTGTTAAAAGTTGCTTTGAAGCAAAAAGCGTTGGATTGTTTGGCAGGGCGTATGAGTAACACATTTTGTTGGAAAGACGAGGGAGCGTTAAGCGAGAAAAGGGCTTTCAGCAATAGACACCACATTACCCACATGTACGTATACATATGTATATTGACAGTCGCAACTATAAGAATGAACATATGTACATACGCATACATGTATTTATACTCGTATATACATACATATGTACATATAGTAGGTAGATATGTAGAAGCTGACAACAAATGTTCAATTATTAAATTCATGGACAGTTATCTGCATCATAACTTTGCTATGATTTTTTTCTGTCATATTGTTATTACGTATGTATATGCATATATACTTATGTATGTGTGTATGTATGCATGTATTCATATTTTCATTGCTCCCAAAGGAGGTCGGTTTCATTCACTTTTGCTCTTTTTTCACTTTGTTCATTTACCAAAAACAATGTATTGTATTTGATGTAATCTTCCTTATTTACTCTTTCGTTAGAGCCGTGCATGGTCTTCTCTTCTTTTCATTTTCTATTTCGTGTAAATGTTTGATATTTAAAATCTCGTTTTGTTTTTTTTTTTTGCTGTGGCTATTGTCTCGAAGGGTAGGAAAATTATCAATTTGCTGTTATTGATTGATCTCGCATTCGCTTTTAATTTATTTGTAGTTTTTCATAGAAAAAGAAGTGGAATAAACACTCTCCAAAAAAATTTTTTAATTTTTAAACTTGTGAGCACACATATGTTTTATATATCATTTTATTCGTAATCGCTTAACAAATCGATTATTATAAGTGTAATTCGTTTTCATCAAGTGCGTCAAAAGTTAGACGAGGAATAAACATGAAATAGAAAACAAAAGAATAACCTGGGTTCCAATTACGTTGTTCAACTTGTAAATTTTGAGCAAATATTTTGAAAGTTGAACTCACTTAATGGGGACGTTCTTAGTTCAATTGCATCCGCCGTTTTACCAGACTGGCTCCGGTTTTCGAGATAACGGTACTTAAAAATTTGATTAAATTTTAACTATTTTGTAAATAACTCTCTCAGTTTTGAAGTTATTTTACGAAAATTTAGCACATAACAGTTTTTTAATATTACTTTAATTATTCCTTGAAATTATGGAAATGGGTTCAGTTTAACATATACAACAATACAACTGATTACTCAGATATGTGTGCTTGCGTTATAATTCTAATTTCATAACTGAATAATAAATTTTATGCGTGCTATGCTATATATTGAATTATGTCTAAAAGCAACCAATTTGATATAGTTTCCAACAGTGAAAATAAAGCTAAATAACACCAAGGTTACCTGTATTTTACATTTTCTCATATGCATAACTAGCTATGTAACTTGTATACTTATATATAGATATTTTTCCTTTACAACTTTATGTCTGGGCCACTGAATCCCTTCTTTTTTATATTAAAACTGGTAATTTTTCAAATAACACAGTTTTTTTTTTTTAAAGTAAATATGTAAGTATGTGCATATGTGAGTGGTTTTAAATGAATTAAATGGCTGTTTGGACGCATTGCTGTTCGCTCTTGATTCCTTTAAAATGTGCTGCTACTTACAGAAATTCATACATGCAAATAAACCAAAATAAAGAACTGATTTAAAACGATTCTAATTAAAAAAATTTGAGAAATGTGCACAGTGATAGAAAAAGAAAGGAAATATTCTACACTCTTACGAACATATGTACTAATGTGTGTATGTACATACGTTTTTTTATAGATTTGCTAATGTCGCCCTTTCGTTGTCAGACAGAAAACTTGCTTTTTGTCGTTTTCACTGCCAATATTTGCGCATGTATGTATATATATATGTTTGTAGTTAACTAGGCCTTCACGGTTCTCCTTCATTTAATGCGTTAATTTTCGATTTACTTTTACTTTTTTTTTTTTTTGCAAATTTATTTGCTCACTTTATTTTCTTTTATAAACTCCACCCAATCTTTATTTTGAATTTAAGTTTATAACCATGCATTAGTATGTTAGTATACTTTTTCACCCAATTTTTTTCACTGCCCTTAGTATATACTATATGTATTATTTTTTCACTGTAACATACTTTTTTATTTTCTTTTCGGGCTGTCACTTTTTATTTGCATTGCATTCTGTAGCCGATTTTCAAGGCAAACCCGTTTTTCACATATTTCTTCTTCTCAAAAATTATATATTTTCATATATTTTTTTTTCTTTTTGGATTATCTTTGCCAGACTTTTCCCTGATTTAGGGACAACCTCAACACTTTCGTTCGTAGCTGAGCTCTACCGACGTCCGATTGCAGCTGTGGCCGTTGCTCCACTAAACGCTGGGTCGCCAGTCAGTCAGTTTTCCATCACGCACTTCGGCCGCGTACGCCGAATACAATAGACGAATGTGCGAAAGCAAGAACAAATGGCAAACTGGCTCTCTGGGCTAACCTTCGCATACATCCAATTTTCCAACTCGTTTTGGCCGCCTTAGCATTTCTTTCCGCTCACTGATGTTGGAAAATCACTCTCATTTTCACTATACCATCGCCTATTAGGGTTTCTCTCTGTGCGTGTACTCTGTGTCTTCTCTTCACAGAAGCTTTGCCATTTTTCGGCTTTTCATTCTCACAACCATTTGTTGTTATGGCTGTTTTGGTTGTAATTATTTTCCATTTTGCTTATTTTTCCATTTCGTTTCATTTGAGTTTATTTTTTTTTTTAATTTTCGCATTTCTTCTGTTTTTCCTGATTTTGTTGTGATAGCGAGTCGGGAAAGCGTGGCACATACATACATATGTACATAATGTCCGAATGTTTTTATTTTCCATAATTTTTACGCTGTTTATCCACCTGGTCCGCTCGTTTGTAGATAAATATGTATGTGTGTGTATGTCGTATTAATTTCTCTTTTTCCCAGCCAGTAAATAAACGTAAATTTTGCCGACAGTGCAGTTTGGTTCAATTTTCCGTATCCAAAAACGCATATAAAAAACTCCTACAGTTATCATCAATTTTCGTATCCGGAAAACGTTCGAAAAAGATGTGCCGCCATTTATTAGCTTCCAGAAGGTGCCGGGTTCGAATTTCGTTAGGCGCTTCCTAAGTTTATTTAATTTAATTTGAGCCATGAAAAAGTACCTGCGAAGTGCAGAAGGAAAGCGTATTGAACGAAAAATTCAGTCAGACAAATTTCAGAAAAAAACAGCCGAAAACGTATCCTTTTCACCACCATTTTCGGTACTTTTCTGTACATAGGTTTCTGCCGCACACTTTAGAGGGAAATGGAATCGGTAAACGGACAAAGATCCGGTCAGCGTTGTAGTCTTGCAGCCGTGGGTAAGACATCAGTAACAGTGGACCACGTGCAGTACTGCTTAGCTTGTTATAAGTATTTCAGACTTAAGTTCAAGGAGAAATAGTCATAAAGTGTGCTGAAGAAGTGAAATAAAACTTTTTACTATAATAGTAATTGAATCTAAATATTAAATAATTGCAGATGTAGTAAGTACACATAGATAGCCTTTGAATTATTTTTTATACTCATACTCTGTAAGGAAAATTTTAAGTTTTCAAATTGCACAAAAAAAAACGCCGAAACAGGTAAACTTAATTTTGGGTCGTAGATTACTGCCCTGTTTTTCTAGATCAGATCATTTTCGCAAGAAATTTTCATTTAAAGTTTGCATTGGGAATGAAAAAATGCTAACTTTAACAGGGAACAATTTTAAAAATAAAAGGTTTTTTGTAAATTCCTCTTCTATTACATTTCTAATCTTTTACAAAAACAGCAAGCTATCAGCGAAGAAAATTGATAGACAAATATAGTTGTTAATGGTAAACAAAAATAATTACATACAAAATGTTTCCATCCAAAATTTATTATTTCAATAAGAGTTCATACATGGCGTATGAGTAACATTCTGTTCTAGTCATTTTTCATAAAGCAGAGTATTCTGTTCCTGTTTCACGTGAAAAATCTGTCAATTTGCATATAAAATTTATTTCTGTGAAAGAAAAGTGTGAAATTCCACAACATCTTGCAACACAATTTTCATACGCATGAACATTTTACTGAAACAGAAAACTGGCAGTTTATTAAATCCAGTGGCTAAACCTTACCCAAACCGATCGTAAAACTTTCTTTCACGAATGGCTAATTTTTATTAGTTTGACTAGCTGCCCGCGTGCGATGCAAGTTCAACTTATGCCTTTGGGTCTTGGCCAGAATGTAATCCCTCAAGGTTTAGCTTAAAATGGTTCCAGAGATACACCTTGTGATCATATAACTTTCTCGGAGGTGTCACGTCCGTTTTTCTGTGCGTATTTCCATTGGCAAAATACCTCATCTCAGTATTCTAGGTAAACGCTTCCAGAGGTATCTATGCGTCATCAAAATTTTAGTTTATATGGGTTACCCCTGGCTCTTTTCAATGGCTACGAGAACGTTTTCATATACCCCAATTTATTCATATTTGGGATTGATTTCATTTATCTCTATTCCAAGTTATACGGTGCTACGCCGAATTTTCTAATAAACGCCTATTTTTCCATAAGCTTGAGATTGACTTCATATACATACATATATCCATACCAAGTTCCAGGACTCTACCACAAATACTTGCAAAGATATGCAGTATAAAAAATTCGGTTCGAATGGGAGATTCCACACCACACCACAGATAAAATAGGATTAAAGTAATTGGCATGTAGTCATAGGCCGAATAAAGTCCACTGAAAAGTTAGTTGCAGTTATTTTTTACAGGCATCCCATTGGAAACATACAGCACCCCATTGGTGGAGGGCTTCGGGTGTACGAATTTGTTGTAACATCAGGAGTTGAAGACTTGCTTTAGTTGATAGTCTCTTAAAATTTCCTCCAATCACGTCCTAAGCAGATTGCCCATGTGAACTTGCAAAAAGTTCAATTCTGCAATTCCTTGAAGGGATTTTGAGCTTTAGTAAAATTAATATCATTTATTCATATTGTTTTTGTTTTTTTACACAACTTTCCCTTTTTAAAAATATACAAATTCATAAAATTTCAATGTATATTTATCATATTGCTCGAGCGTTAGACGATCTAGAGTCCATACGCCCAAGTAGCCCATTACGCCCATTTGGGTACTCAAAGTTGACATTATAGACAATGTTTTTATGTAAAGATAAAAAAATTTAAAAAAAGCTATAATCAAAAAAAAATCAAAAACAAAAATGTTTACTTAATTTTTTTTTTTGTTTCTATGCGTTGCACATTAATGTTAAAAATGTACAATTAAAGCTCATAATAAGACGGAAGAAATATATTTTTTATCATTCAGTTTCGTTAAAAGGTTGCAAGATACCGCACTTTAAAGAAAGGTATGTATGTCGTTTTCCTAAAATTTAAGTCCCGTGTAAATAGGCAACCCTACGTCATATCGGCAAAATATGCGGCACGTATATTCATGCCACCTAGACCTTCAATCTCTTCAACTTTCATCCAAATCTTGAGAGGTCGCGCACAGAGGTGGCCGCGATGACATGAAATGCCTCATATGAAAATGCGCCAAGATTTTTTTGTATGAAAAATTAGCAGGAAAGCATGTTAATCATACGCCATGTACACCTGAAAACATATCGATTACTTATCCATAGAATAAAAAATTAACTAGATTTTCGGAATCAGCAAGCAATTCTATGATGGAATTGGATATGTAGTGGCGTCCGTTGAACATTTTTCCTGAAAACCAGTGTTACGTTTAATTTTGTTGTTTTTTTTTAGTGATTTCTTTTGCCTTTTTTTGTTATTTCTAGTGCCTTTTCCTGCCTATTTCGCTATTTTATTTTGCCTTTTTTTATAGGTTTTTAGGTCCTAAAAATCCGCTCCCTGTTTATCAATCTGTTTTTTTTTGTTTTGTAAAAAAAAGGCTTTAACACAAACCAAGAGAATTTATAAAAAATCTTTTTTATTTTTAAAGTTTTTCCCTAATAAAGATGCAAAGTTTTCTCATTCACTGTGCAAACTTAAAATGAATATGTCTTGCGAAAATAACCTGATCTAGAAAAGCAGTATACAGGGCCGTAATCTACTACCCAAAATTAAGTTTACGTATTTCGGCGTTTTTTTTTTTGTTTCATTTTACCGTCCCTACATTGTAATTAGCACCAGGTTGGTTGAGCTTTGCTTGGAGTGCATATACTTTTTAAAACTTTGAAGGTTTGGCTTTAATTTTTAAATATTTTTTTAATGTTATATTGTTAATGGAATTTATTATTTAATGCTACGATATGTGTTAACTCATGTGTATGCGTATGTCCAAATTGCCAAACAACTTCGTATCGACGTCGTTTCCGGCGAACTGCAAAACGATGCTCAACATCTCTTACAAAAACCTAATAAATCCAATTCAAATTGTGTGCAATATTAAAAACATATATATATATGGGCATTCCCATGGTGGCGCACGTGACAGTCGTACGATTTCAATGTGATACAAAAAAGGAAAACCATTCGTTTTCTTTAACTTTTTTGGGCCATTGTATAGCACATAATTAGCTCTATATTTGAACCGAAAAATGAAATCAATCGAACTGCTTGGTCCTGAAATATAAGCATTTAAAGAGAGTGTCGTTACGTGACAAAAAATGGAAGTTGATTTTTTCTTTTCTTACAAAATCGCAAAACTCTGCGAATTGTGGATGGCTATTTTCATGAAACTTATTTTAATATGATTTGGAGCAATTCTAGTTGTTTTTAGAGTTTTTTGAATTAATGCAAATTGTTTCAATTCTCTTTTACAACCCCAAGTGTGAAACGTGACGTGACGTGGCGTCACGTGACATAAATTTCCATCGTTATATTTTTGTTAATATTGCTTTTAAATGAATTTTCAACGCAAATAAAACATGTATTTTATGTAGAATATACTTTATATTTTGACTTTAGCGCCAATTCAGGGTCAATTTATTAGAAATCTATGATTTATTATATTTCAACCACATACGCCAAATTCGAACCAAATCGGACCATAAATTCGGTTTTTCGAAATATCTCGACCCTGGCGCCACCTAGGAAGACCATTTTATGCAAACATGATTCTACTTACATAGTCTGTATATATTTTAAAAAGCAGACAAACCGGCCCGTAAATACATTAGATATAAAACTTTTATTTTTTTTGTCGTGGTGGACCTTCCGCTGGAAACACCCATATATAATTAATTTGAAACTTTCTAATACGAATTAAAAGAAAAAACTTAAAACAGGTTTAGGGTAACAGAGTACAAATTTTGTATAGAAAAAATTCATTCGTTTTTGACGACGTTTCGAGTTCAGCCAAACCTCTCCACCAGGCCGACGTCAAATCGAATTCAATTCGATGAGAAAAAAAGAAGTCGGACGACACTTCGTTTCGACGTCGCCTCGAATTCACCCAAACGAATTGGGTATATATTTACACAAGCCTTTAAAACTAAACCATTAACTCTTTCTATACAAAGTATGACGATGAAAAATATTAGCAATGCGTTTATATCTGAGCTTAATAATTAAATTAAAATTAAAAAAAAAACTGTGAAAGAAGTATGTTTATAAAAAAAAAAAAATGTTGTCAATATTTAAGCCTGGCTGGTTGGTTGATTGAAATGGTGAGTTTAACAACTCCAACTAACACTTAAGCTTGCCGTCTTAAAACAATTATGTACTCGAAATTCGACCCGAAAAGAAAGTAGCCGAATTCGGTTATTTCTCTCAAATTCAGCACGTAGAGTTCAGTGTTGGGGTTTACCTAGAATTTTATTCTAGTCCTACATAGTTCTGGCCAATCGCAGAGTAGATGCTTCACCGTTTGTTTTACGTATGGTAAATTACAGCTACGACAAGAAGTTATGTGTTCCAGTCCTAGTCTTGCAGCATTGCTTCCCACGGCCCAGTACCCTGTGTAAATGGCAGTTAGCCAAAATGGATCCCTCCTGTTCAGTTCGATAAGAATTGCAGTGCGTTTGACGCAGAAGGTGGGCTACAGACTCTTGCAGAACATACAGGATTGTAGGAATTTCCACCTACTATTAGCCACCTTTTTCCAGTGCCGAGAGATACGAACCTTGATATAGATCAGAGGCACATTAACCTCCTCTGCCGCTGATACATCAAGGGCCGACCCGTTCCTGGCTAGCTTAAATAGGCAACAAACAACAAAGCGAAACTAAGTTTTCGGATCGAAAAATATTGATTTTCATAAATGTTATACCATTTCTGCGAAAAATAGGTTTTTCCCCCATATAAAATACATGTAAAACTTTAGCGCTTTGAGCAATCTCTAAATATTCTAAGATTTCCAGATAATAAACAGGGGTATGGCCTAAACTCCCGTTGGCAAGCTTTTAAATCAAAATACACTGTAAGGAAAAAATCGAGTTTTGAAATTATACAAAAAATAACGAGACACGTAAACTTAATTTTGCGTCGTAGATTGCGGATCACGCCATTTTCCCAGATCAGGTAATTTTCCCACTATATTGGGCATGTGCTGCAAATCGTACGATTTTCAATAGGTGCGATTTTCAATATTTATTTTGGAGAATTCTTAACAAAACGGAAAAAAATTTGCTTCTAAATCGAAGAATATACTTGCATTAATTATATTAAAAAATCGTACGATTTGCAGCACGTGCCCGATTATTGCACATTTTTATTTGACCATTCACAAATTGTTTATCATCGATACATCAATTTTCATCGTTAGTAGCTTGATTTTTTGTAAATGAACAGGCTATAAAATTACAAAAAATCGGTTATGTATTTATTAATTATACCCAAGCACAAGGGTATATTAACTTTGTTCGCATAACGGTCTGAATGAAAAGATAAATCTGTCCGTCCGCCTGCCCGTTTACACGATAACTTGAGAAAATATTAAGATATCTCAACGAAATTTGGTATGTAGGTTGGCCTTTATTCGAAGCAGGTCGGTATTGAAAATGGGCGAAATCGGACTGTAACCACGCCCACTTCCCATATAACGGTATTTTCGAAAAATGCTAGAACACTAGATGAAAATTGTTGAAATTAGAACTGTGGTCAAAAATAATATTATTATGAAAATTTTGGAAAATGGTCGTGACCCCGCCCACTTATGATGAAATGATGTATGCCAGTATTCGCTTCACCAGTCCTTACCAAACTCGGTACGAACCTTGGGTAGGGTGTAGCTAAGAGATCTATTGAACATCTTTGAAATCGGATAATAACCACGCCCACCTGCCATATAACGGTAATTTACAGAAACACGAAAACTGCGATAAATCGGTAACTACTGGAGTTAATTCACCTAAATTCGCTGATTGCAATAACCCTTAGCTCAAAATTAGAATATTATAATTTGTCAATGTTATTGTGGCTTATAAACATTTTTATTTTTAATATTTTTTATTGAACTTTGTACTATGATTGTTTATTAGGAAAAATTTAAAAAGCAACAAAGTCATGCAAAGGTAGTTCAGAGAAAGTTGAAACGACGATATTTGACACCTGCGCCGGGTATATAAAGATCGGTTTCTTTACTTGTTTTTTTTTTGTTAAAGTTTGAATGATTTTCATATCTTGGGAAAAAGGCCTGATCTAAAGAACGTTATACAAATCCGTAGTCTTTGACCCAATACTAACCCTGCAGAAAAGAATTATCAATTGATTAAAATTACCAACTTCTAGTTAGCTTTTTTGCGGGAGTTTGATAAATAACTATCTTTTAATTACGTTATCGGGAGTTTTTTTTTTTAAGTTTCTATTTAATATTCTCATACAAAAGTTACTTTCAATACACTTTTTTTCTGAACTTCGTACACTCTTTTTCGTATTCAGGACAAAAAAGAAGGAAAATCGAAATTTTATATTATCACTAGGCAATGCCCGCTTGCTTCGCGGCGCCTAATAATAACTTTTGCGTTGGCTAATGCAAAAGAGCGTTTAAAAGCAAAAATAGTCTGTAAAGTGAAAATTTTTAGTTTAAGTTGAAACGACTAAAGCGCAGTATCCTCCTCACCCCTAGGCCAAGAATAGTAACGCTGTGATACCATATGGAATACTAATCCCTTTCGATGTCATGAGTTTTACCGATTGCCTTATTTTCACCTGTGGGATCTCTGCCAAGCATGCGTAATCTTTTTCTATGATCTTGAAACTAAAATATTGGTCCGTTGCGTAAGCCAATAAAAGTCAACTCAAGAGCACAGATGAGCGTTTTCTGTTGTAGGAGGGCTTCGCTGTACCACAGGATGAAAAGTTTTTCCCGTACATTCGCTAAATGAGTCGTGTGATCTCTTGAATATCGTTCAAATGAAGCTACTGATATACCTACGGTGATCTTTCCTTGTTAAATCGCCACTTTTACAATTCGTTTTAATATTTATGAACTGATTTCTAGGTAGATGCAAGATCTCATTAAGGGTGCATGAAGGCGTCAGACAAAGGTGCGCTTACACAATTTTGCGGTCTCTGTATGCATATTTAACCCATTCCTCATTTTGCTATCTGAAACTAAATTCGTATAACTCAAACATAGGACCAAAACAGACCAACCACACGGGGTTTCTATACATTTCGGCTGCAGGGCCATCCATTTGGTCCATTTTCTGCAAAACCATTGCTTATTATAAAATGAATACGTATTACGAATTTGTAACCTCGACTACAGTGCCACTCAGCGGGACCATTTTTATCAAAAGAATTTTTCATCATACAGGTAAATAGCTCACCTCCTAGGTATATGTAACCTCCGATAATTTGACGGAACTCTAATCAGTAGTTTTTGAGTTTAGTCCGAACTATATAGGTATGTAGATAGGACAGTCGGTATTCTATTGCAAGTTTTGTTTGAGATCGAGGGGAAATTAATCGAGTGGGTACGGAATTATCCAGAATTATATAATTTGGCAATAATTGCCAATGGATCATTAGTAAAATAAGTCATCTTGGTTCCAATGAACTTCATTTTGCTGAAACCGGGCGACATACTACGGATGTTTGTGAATTGGTATCACTGATCGATGATGATTGGCAATGATACTGAACTGATACGGCACTGATTTGTGAAGATAGATCTTAACTTTTATTATTATTACCAATCGATTACAGTACATTATATGTACATACATATGTACTAGGGTTACAATTGCCGGCTAGATGAATTATGGATACTAATAAAGGCAAAATTCTTCCCCTGAGAGGTTTTCCCATTTGAGATTCAATACGGTTTCCCCTTAGCTTTGATGCAAAATTACATATGAGGCGTCGCGAAGCACGCCGGGTATTTGCTAGTCAATAATAAAATAATAACAATAATAAAAGTGGCAGCACTTAAGACAGTACATACACTTTTAAGTTGCATGTGATTTCTAATGCAGAAAACCTAATTAGCAAACTTGATTAAAAGCAAACTGCAAAAAAATGTTCGGAAATGCATTACTAAAAAAACAGCAAAAATAACTTTCGGAAACGCATGATCAATGTCGAAAAAAATTTATCATCAAGTGCACCCTGCGAATCTGCAAACCACATCCGCGTATCTTTCCGATTTCACGTCGAAAATCTGACACAACCCCTTAGCTTTCGCGTCATCTGTGGGCCATTAGAGTTTAATTTTAGAACTATATTAACTACCAATGCTCGTAGTTCACTCTGCTCATTCTAGTTTCACTCCGTTTTTTTATATTTCAATCTACTCCTCAACTCCGCTTGATTTCAAATCTACTCGGTTTTTTCATGTTTTGTCCCTCTTAGACCCTTTCTTGACAGTTAACTCGCGGGTTTCTGTAAAAATTAATAGTTAAGCAAAATCTCACTCATGAAAGAAACCCTCTCACAAAAATGAGTTAATACTACTGTTGGGCAGTATCGATACAAAAAGTACTCAGGATTCACAAAAGGATCGACAGAACACGATTTTCAAAAGAATCGATTCTGACTACTCCAAAGTACTCAGTACTCACAAAAGAACTTAAAAGTACTCAGAATTTAACCGAACTCGAAAGTACTCAGTACTTAAAAATACGCTGCTCTAATCATATTTTGATGCATGCACCCAGGATCGATTCAAAGGAGCCAGTTGCAAGTGACGAATAGATAGTTAAAAGTACTGAGTTTTATTATATTCAGAAATGATTGTACTCAACTTGAAGTTCCCAATAGTTTTCGAGTACAATACTTGTACTTGTAAAGTTAGCCATTCAGTTGGGGTAATTTTGGATTAATATTTTAATATTATAAATTGCTGAGATTTTTACACTAAGCATTGAAATGTTACCAACACGTATACATAAAAGTGTTTTAAAAAAACCTTACCTGACCTTAAATGTATCGATACTAAAGAGCTCGATCCTTCCCAACCCTATTTAATACAGAAATTTCGCTATTTTTTGATATAAGGATGTAGAGCTTGGCGTATGTAGAACTTAACTTAAGGCCGGTCCACATAGAACTTTCGCGTTGGCTTTGGCTTTGGCGTTAGTTTGACAGAACGCACGTTAAAAGTATGCTTGCTACAATCAACGCTTGGCAGCGAATGCTTTGAGCACTAGATTTAAATACTAACGACAGATAAATTAATATTTCATATCAATAATTGCATGAAACTTGATATTTCTTACCTACATTTGATTAAAAATTAAAAATATTTCACATAATTTTATTTATTTGCAACAGCTGATTGACAACGCGCGCAAAAAGATGAGAGATGCCCATCTTTTTGTGGGCGTTAGCTTTGGCGTTGGCGTTGCCGTTGATATGTGGACATGTCCATATAATTGTGTGTATTCATAGTCAGCTGTTAATCAACGCCAACGCCAAAGCCAACGCCAAAGTTCTATGTGGACCGGCCTTTAAGTTGTTAAAAAATAAATTTATAAATAAATGTGTATTAAAAATAAGAAAGGTCCTGAGGCTAATTCTCTTTAAACAAAGGGTCGGATGGATATATTCTACTTTATAGAAAATCGTATTTAATCATGAATCAATAATATTTAACTTATTTCCTATGTCATATAACTCAGGTTAAATTTCAAAGAGGTTTCTTATGCCCATAGTGACATTTTTCCCCAAAGCGGAAAAAAATACAAATAGAGTACGGACAATTGTTTTTGCTCCGATTTTTTAATCGATTTAGTCCTGAATGGAGTTGATGCTCTGAACACAAGTGCATTACATTTGCTCGTACTATCAGAGAACTAAGTTAAGAGTCTAAGTTCTCTGGTACTATGAAATAAGATTAGTATTGTAGGGTTGAAGTACAGGTGGGGTTACAGTATTGAATTTGAAATCTATTACACCACATCTACTACAATACCAAGTTGTTATTCGAAATGTGCTTTTCGAACATAGCCGATACACAAACCTGCAGTGTTTTCCACACTTTGTTGCGCCCTGTTTTGTCACAGGTTGACGGATATTTCAAACAACTGCAGAGAACTTATATTTATTTTATAAGTTCTCTGCATATGTACATATTCCGAAATTTTTTTATTTGTAAAGGCTCTCAAGAAAAACTAAAAATTCATATAAAATTACGCACAATAAATGGAAAATAAATTTGCTTCTATAAAAAATTTCAGAAATAGTATGCAGCTCTTAAAAAATGCTCGTACACCTCGCCGCTACCATGTCCAACTATCAACATGTGAAAATCGGCACTTTTCAAAATTTTGATTTGCCATTAATAATTTTATTTCGTATAGCAGCATTGCTTAAGTTGTTGTTTTTGACAACTTATTTGTTGGTTAATGACTGCAAATAGTTTTATAGAAAATTAGAAACGAGTAATAATACTTTCATAAAAATATAAGTACATACATACATAGATTTAAAAAGCTGCTTGAATACAAAAGTTTTATGAAAATGTCACATTAAACATCTGTCTAAATCTACGTTATTTTTTGTCAATAGGGTCGTAAACATTTCCTTACATCGTCAATTTCCATATGCTATTTTTACTCTTTCAAGTTCACTGACCAGCGCCGCAAACGATATGAACTAGTAGGCTAACAACCAGAATTGAAATTTAATACGCAAGTACTTACAGTACTACAAGTATACAGAGAGTAGATTTGCTACTCCCTTTTGGCAGCAGCAAATATCTCTCGTACGCGATGAGAGAAAGTAGAGTGGAGTAATAGCAAGCAATGAGTGTGATAGTAAAAAAGCGTAAGCACGGGCATAGACAGGTAGGTGCAGAAGGCTCAGGTATAAAGATCAAAAAAATATTAAATTAATTATAAAGCTTAAATTAAAAAAGGTCATATATTCAGGAAGAATTCTTTTGTGTAATTTAGTTATTTATTTTTTGACATTAATTGTTGCTTTGAAAAGGATGTCTAAGATATCTTTGTTTGTTTGCATCTTATAAATGGAAACGATGTCAAATATGTGATTATATATTTAATAATAATAAAATATTGGCCCCTACACATATGAGCCGTTCAGTGCACACATCGATTAACTCCATTTTTTGAAATATCTTAAATTTAGGAGTCAAAGCACTTGGTATAGTTATAACTTATTACGTTTAGAATAACTTTATATAACATACTAACATTTATAACATTATTTATGTGATTTTATAAAATAACGAAATTTAAAAGAATAATGTACATTATTTTATCGCATCTCCCAACTTTTTGCTGATGGAGTTAATCAATTTGTGTACTGAACGGCTCATATGTTAGTGCTTGGCCGGGCTTCTCCTGCGATTTGTGGCGTGCGCCTTGAAGTTGTCACACAAATAGGAGCGACGTACAGTTTTACGCCGACTCCGAACGGCGATTGTATTTTTATGAGAAGCTGTTTTTCATGGCAGAAATTCACTCGGAGGATTTCCACGCCCACCGAGGGGCGACCGCTATTACAAAAAACTTTTTTTTTTTTTTTTGCATTTATTTATTGATGTTGGGTTTAACCGGGCTAGAACCCGGGACCTGCGGAATGGTAGCGCGCACTGCTAACCACCACATCACAGCGGTAATTTGTAACAATAAATTGCACCAAAAATTCAGACAAAATTTTACAATTTTTTATGTTTGTACTGCTTTTTTCTATCGGTAATAGAAATGTACTGCTTTCTCCGTTTCGGAATCTGGCAGCCCTATGTACATTTGACCATCGTTAATAATTGCACATGTTCATCCAGAAGAAATAAGCTCTTAGAGAAAACTAATAACGCAACTAATTAGTCTTTTTATAATTTGAGACTCATTTGAGTTATGGTATCGAACATTTGAGAAATTTGTGCGCAGCGTACTCATTTTAGCTTAACTAAAGCCATTTAAATATGCAATGGGTTGATTCATTAAAATTAAACTATAATATATTCATGCAAATCTTTGGTCGAGCTTAATAAGCGGCGCCAAAGACAGCCGCGAATAAATAAATATTCCTCGTGTCTAAAAAAAAATTTCAACTTTGCATGTCATTTGAAAACAATTAAAAAAATCCAATCGCATGCCAATGCAGCTAAGCCAACAAGAATTCGTCAAAATGACTAATCAGTTCAGTTCGATACTTCGTTTCAGGCTAGATAGAAAACAATCGATGTTTGGGACCATCGATGTTTTCGTTGTTTTCCAAGCAAAACATCGATTTGGCGTGGAATTGTAAAATAAACAGTACATGGTTGGCATATTTTCTCTAATAATTGTATTTGGTAAAAATTTATCATACGGTGACTGATATAACATGCAACATAAAATATAATCATATAAATACATATCGCTAGTTTAGAGTGAAAAGTTGCTAAGTCCACTTTTTATGAAAACTCATATTTTGATATAGGAGGCTAAAGAAATTGAATACGCATCGTTTTGAAAATTATAAAGGTATTTGTTTTATTTTTTCCTCTTCATAAGCAATAAAGGGAAAATTTGCTAAGTCCAAAAGAAGCACCACAAATCCGATAAGGCCAAAATAATACGACACCTTTTAATAAATATCGAATCTTTCTGATTCTTATGGAGTTTTGCTTTGCATTAAACGCGCAAAGTGTTTGATTCAAAGTCTTGCGAAATAGTTAAAGAAAATGGCTATAGGAAGATTTTTTCCTCTCCTGTAAAATTTTTAAAATGGGACTTAGCAACTTTTCTTTCTAAGCTAGCGATATGCGGTCTTAACCAGGACAATTTTGAGTTTGGCTAAATATTTGATGACCTTGTATAACTTGTCCTCTTTATAATGTCAACCGGTAAGCATTTAATAGTTGTATGATTCCCGGTTTGACCAATTTGTAATGTAGAAACCAATTCATGAAACGAGCAAAATATCAATACATATTAAGACAAACCCTCTTTGCGGAAAAATTAAAATTTATATTTACTATAGGATTAATTGGCTGCCAAAGGATTATTTAATGTGATGGTAATTTTAGTTCCATAAAATATTCGTCAAATTAATTCTTTGCCTCGACAATCATTAATTAACTAACTAATATAAAAGATTTCACGAAAATCAAACCTTTGATGGATTCATTAATAGAGCCGAAAATGTGTTATACTTCATAAAATATTTTCCTACAAATGATGTATTGTAAAAAAAAACATCGATAGTGGGGAAAAATGGAAAACATCGATACTATCGATAGTGCCATTGATTGTTTTCCAGTTCTATTTCAGGCGCTTTCGCAGCGATGTTGAATCAAATGTTTGCAAATTTTAAAAACTGCCGGAATATAATGCTTATACTAAATTCTTCGAAAAATGTATGCAAAACTCTTATTTGCAAAAAAAAAACCCAAAAGGTTCACTACAATGAAGTTATGCAAAAAAGATCATAGGAAAGCGAATAAAGAACAACAAATACAAATCAGTGAGTTGAAAGCTCTCTAGAAGTGACCTTCATAATGATCATAAAACAATAGCCAATAACTGCGCTTTAGGGCTTGGCCATTGAAAAAATTATTAAATATTTAGCGCATGATTAGGACAAAAAAAAATTTTTTCGAATATTTTGAATATTGCAAAAAGTTGGAAATTGCTATGGGCGGATGACAAATTTTCGGGTGAATTTTTTTTAGGCGAAACTCAGGATAAGGCAGAATATGTTAATAATATTTACAACTTGAAAATATATAAGAAACATTATTTTTAAAATTTAATACGAACTACGTCTCGGGATTAGATAGAAAAGCAAAACGAATGAGTCTGGTGGGGAACGAGGACAAAACGAAGTATCTCCTGTCATCACACAAACAGTCAGAGCATAAGCGTCTTGGCCCCCACGTCACTGTTGACAGTTACAAGTTTGAAAAAGTAACACAACGAAATAACACAAACGGTTATAATGCAAAATTTGCTTTATTTCACTTTTAAATGGGAAATAATATCAAAATCTTAGTTTTCCTTTATTTCCAACAAAGGTTGGAAATAGCACAAATTTTGCCTTATTTCCCCTTTGCTTATTTATACTATTTGTAACAAAAACAGTTTACTGACAGAAGGAAAAAGAACTTTGTTAATTCCAATTAATTGTTAATAATTAAACAAATATTTTTACATACGAAAAGACTAACAAAATTTAGGGAAAACGTCGTCATTAATAACTGCTCGGAAAATTGGACATACCCCTTTTGTATGAATTTTGTATGCATGCTTTTTAATATGTTGATGTACTACATACTGTTTAGTCTTAATTCTAACTCTTACCTTAATTTTAAGTTACCGTTGTACTAAAAAACATCTTTGGGGTCTTATTATACAAATTTTGTGCTTTATAATAAACGAAAATGAAAAGAAATATATCCAAGTGAAGTTTTGCACAAGGGAATTCCTTTGTTCACATAACCCGTTCTTACTACTTAAAATAGTTAATACATATATATATATTTGCGTATGATTGAGATACTCGCAAACATACTCATATTCAAGTATAAAAGTAATAAACCAATAAAAGACGATATAAGCGAGCGTGGAAAAATCACTAGGTAAATTGAAAAAAAAATATATATATATACATATATACAAACGAGTAACTCATAAATAATTTTTTCGACATAACCGATATTGGTCAAAGGTAGCTTGTCAACTTCCGCAGCTGTATGTAGTATTTCCGGTTTTCCATAGTCTAAACCAAACAACTGTTTTATTTGTAAAAGCTTATAGTTTTTGGAAATATTATGTATAACAACTTTTGAATTTTATTAGGTGATTTACTACCAAAATGCATTGCATTATGAATACATACATAGGTACCCAGCAAAAAATCGGTAATCGCTTTTAGTGGTAACGTGTTTAGAACGCATAGCATTATAATGCCTTCGAATTTTTTCGCTTCTTTTAGGCATTGCCGGTAAGGCAAAGTAGAATGTCCTACAATATTTTTTTTTTTTTCGCTTCTTTGCTTCATTTCGGGGAATGCAAAATAGAATGTCCTACAATATTTTTTTTTTTATTTCGCTTCATTGCTTGATTTCGGGGAATGCAAAGTAGAATGCTGCATCGTAGTCAGCTGAAAAATAGAATGAACATCCGAAAAATCTGTTTCTACCGTTACTTTCTGTGCAAATTTGTCTGGCATAAAGTTCTGAACACATTGAAAACGACGAGCTATGGGCCACAGCTTCCAATATGTTATCTTCATTATCTAAACGCTTTGTCGATAACGACATGAACGCGCCAGCGAAATCATGAATTTGTATGAGTTCGACATAAAACAAGAGGAAGAACTTTATCTGTGGCTGGAAAAATAGAAATAGGTCTAATCTGGCCACAACCACAGTCGTCGCGTAGCCCGGTCGTCGCCAAAATAATTATCTTCATAAGAGTACGAGTTAAAATAATTTGACAGCTGCGATCCGTAGCTCGTCGTTTTCATTGTGTTCGGGCTATAAAAATATAGTCTGTTCCAATAGCAGTCCGGTTTACAGGATTTAGTCAGAACTTACAGGAAGTCGTTCCTATTGACACAAAACCTGTAAGTGGGAACACATTTGAGAGAGTAACTGAGCAACTGTTCCTAGTCAGAAGTTACAGGATTTAGTCCGGAGTTTCTTTTCCTGTAAGTTCATGAAAAGTGTCAAACGATCAGCTGATTTGCATGTGCAAGCAAAAACTAACAGCGGTGAAAGCAAAGCCTTATATTTGTAAAAAAATGGAAGTAAACAACGAAATGTTTGAATATGTATAGATTTTAATAATTATTTAGTGATATTTCAGCTAAATCAGTGTTGTACAAATGACATGTAAACAAACCGTCTGACGTTTTTACAGGAAATAGTGCTTTTTGCGTTCCTATGCACTTCTGCATCTGTTCTCCTTTTACTCTCATTTGAGAGAGTAAAATTGTAGTTTGACAGTTCTACAGGTTTTAGTCCGAAGTTCAAAGGAACAGACTAATAATGTTTTGCTTTGTTCAATTTGCAGCGAAGTTCAAGTCAGTCAATGAAGTGAAGTACGAGAGCACAGTGCAGACAGTAGCCATCCTTTTTGGGTTGTTGTTGTAGTAATCGTTGTTGTTGTAGTAATCGTTGTTGTTGTAGCTATATTCACCCTTGACGAAGGCACTGGGTTGTGTGCTGCTATTTAATGGCCTTCCTCAGAATTTTTCTCAGATTAAATAATAATTTATATTAAATAAATAAATTTAAGCATTTGATATATCTTGATCTTTATAAAAGAAAATTATAAATGGTGCAGTAATTATGAAATGAATAAGATGACTCCAAAATATGAATGCTAAAATCTAAAAAATTATGTACAGCAATAAAAAATATACGTAAGTAATATTTAAATACTTAAGTATCCTTAGGTCTTGTTTCTATCACCGAATCAAATAAAGGTTTGGTAAGTAAATGTTTACATTTTGTACTAAGTAATAATAAATTAGTAAAATGATAGTATAATGCTCTAATAATTAAAGAGATTAGTAAAACAAGCTTTAAAATTTTAAGGAAGTGATGAAATTATTATTTATTAATTTCAAAAATTTTATTACTCGGGGCCTGTACCAATGAGTAGAAAAGTGCTATGGTGAAAAAAAACTTTTTACTATGGTAAGAAAATTTTACATTTATGCTCTGCCAATTCGTAACTTTTACTGCTGGAAAGTTTGGACAGTTGCTCTGGTGCAAAAGAGATTAAGCAATTAAAATGCAGCAATTATATAAAAAAAATATGTCTCTACTGACTTTAATTCTTCTAGAACTGCAAGGCATGCGTTTATTAAACAAAAACACTTCAGAACCGTCAGGTAGGTGTGATTCTTGCTCGGCTTGGCTTGTTCTTGCTAACACTTAAAGTTCGAGAAATTATAAAACAAAAGCATAAAATGTACATATTCTTCATGAAATTCAACGAAAATTACTACCTCCATTATTTTTCGCGTAAACAGAAGAAAAATAAATAGAAACATATATTCACCACCAGAGAAGTATTTTTTCTGTAGTTGCTCATTTTAGGACCAGTTTTTCAGTGCCAGTTTAAACTTGGTTTAAGTAAACTAAGTTTAAATTGAACAGCTGGCTGGCATTTGATTGGCTGATCTTAGTTTAAGCCAGCAAGATCGGGCGTTTAAACTGAGTTTAAACCGCGGCCGTGCACTGAAAGACTGGCCCTTAGTGGCATCGTTTCGAGCGTTCAGATAATCGTTTTCATTTTGCGCAAAGAAGGTAATGAAACAAGTTTTATTCCAATAGTTTATATAGTAAGTCATTTACGTATACAATTTTATGTAGAAAGATTATTCTCCCCTCGTTTGAAGGTAATGCTGCCGGTAAGGGCTTACCGCCAATGACATGCCCATGTTAAAATAATGCCTTCTTGAAGCGAAAGGGTAAGCGATCCCCATCGCCTAGCTCGTTTCCACTTTCGTTTCTGTGGTAATCGTGTTTTTTGCTGGGTAGTATGACACTTAATACAATTTTATGGAGCAAGTGTCACTCCACTCGGCGCTAATGAAATCGTTTGGAAATTTCGCATATTCGCCCACCTGCATTGCGTATATGTACCTACATATATGCGCAAAATGGCAGACAGTGTGCGAATTCGTGACAAGTTCTATTCTAATTTATGCTTACATGCTAATTTATCTCAAAGCAATTAAAAGTGTATCACATTGCGACCGGCAACACGGAACTGTTGGCCAATAGCGTGCCAAATGCAAACAATATTAAATTGAGATAAAAAGCAAAAGTGCCCAAAACAAATAAATAAATAAACAACGAGATGTATAAATTAATGGTCAATTGTTTTACTGGTCATGACTTTTTGTTTCATTTACAAGGTGTACATGCATGGTAATAAAGCGAGGTAAAAAAGGAATTCAAAATCTAAAAAATAGGTACACTTTCCAAAAAAAATTTTAATTTTTAAATTTGTGAGCACACCTATGTCTTATATATCATTTTATTCATAATTTCTTAGTAAATCGATAAATATAAGTGTAATTAATTTTCATCAAGTGCTTCAAAAGTTAGACGAGGAATAAACATGAAATAGAAAGCAAAAGAATAACCTGGGTTCAAATTATGTTGTTCAAGTTGTAAATTTTGAGCAAATATTTTGAAAGTTGAGCTCACTTAATGGGGACGTCCTTAGTTCAATTGCATCCGCCGTTTTACCAGATTGGCAGTCTTGAAATTATTTTACTAAAATTTGGCACATAACGGTTTTTTAATATTACCTCAATTATTCCTTAAAATTATCGAAATGGGTTCAGTTTAACATATAGCTTCAATACAACTGATTACTCAGATATGTGTTTTTGCGCTATAACTCTAATTTCATAACTGAATAACAAATTGTATGCGTGCTGTATGTTAAAGTGAACCTATACTAAATTTTTATCGGCTTAATTGGAGGAGTAAATAATATCGCAAAACAACGTCTCTGAACAATCAGTTTTATGGGAGCTAAATTTTAGAGTGAACCGATTTCAATGATTTTATGAGATAGTGAAGGAAATATTAAAATACAAGCGTGTGCAAAATTTTAGTAAAATATCTTCAAAACTGAGTGAGTTTTTTTTATAAGACTTCACATTTAAGCACAGTTTCAAGTATCGCTATCTCCAAACGTGTGTGCGGATATTTGCAGTGGTTGGAAAAATGAAAGGAGCGATATCTAGGATTGAAGCAAGAGGCAGAAAACGCCACGAAAAGTCACTGACATCCGTCGGGTATTCCCTGATGCGGCGAAATTTTTTTAGTACAACAAGGGTGCCGCGGTGAAAAATATTTGGAAACCCCTGACACAGGGTATAACAGTGCATAAAATTGTGCGAAATTGCATGTTCCTAGCTGCATAAATGGAGGGGTTATTGAGAAAAATCTCATATCTGTAAAATCAGTTGTATGGGAGCTAAATAATAATTAATAAAAATACACTCACTTCGCAAATTTCAGTCGGATATCTCGAAAACTGAGAGACGATATTGCATTCAAACAGAGGGACAGACGGACATGGGTAAATCGGCTCGGCTATCTGTTCTTATTCTGGTACTAACAAATATCGGACCAAAGTTATAATACCATTTCATGCTCTTGAAGGTATACTAATTTGTAAAAACTTAGATATAGAATTTCACGTTATTAAAAGCAATGTAACGTAAAAAAACTAAATTAACACAAAGAGGAACAATTGGGCTCAAAACACTGATGGCTCTAAGTATAGACTAATTAGTAATTTGAATCTGAATTTCCTCTACCCAAATATCTAAAATATATACGTATTTTTATGAATATCCAAATGCAAATGCATACAAGCTTACAAATCGAAAAGTAAACTTAAGAAATAACTCAATGAATAACCACCAAAACTGGCTTATATTTTTTTTTTTTTTTAAGTAAAAGACAATCAATTCATAAGCCGCAATGCATAAACCTGAATCTGTTGCTGTCTTAGAAATTGTAGATTTGGTAACACGATGCGCTGAGTCTCCACGTAACGGTAAAAAAAAGTTCCTTAAGCTTTATGGAGCATCGTCAATGTGACATCACATTTACCCTGCAGTGAAACCCCAAACTAGTCAGGAAAAATACTAGTTTACAACTAGAATTTGCGGGCTGAAACCGTACTAGCTCGAAAATGCCCAGACTTGTACCAAGTACAAAACGATTTATTCATGCCCGGTTTTATTTGACTTCGCCAGTTTAATACAAGAAAACGGCACAAAATATTATAACTTTTATCTGGGTATATTGTAAACCATTAAAGCGAGTACATATTCAATTATACCAGACCTGTTAAATAATGATTAATAATCATAATGATTATTAATTAAAACATGAGTTTTTGGATAACCGTTCAATGATTAAATAACAATAGCACATTTTTAATGATTAATAATTAAATAAAAATTGTTAGTTAATTCACTAATTTGAATTACGTGATTATTTTATTATTTTTGATAATTTTCAATTATATTTAACTTTTTTTAATTATAAGATTAATATAACTGATTGATTAATTTCAATTATCAATCAACAAGCCAAAAAGACAAAAATTAGGAATATTTATTAACGGCATGAAATATTTATTTATTTATGTTATTCTTATCCAAATCTCAAATTTTAATTATTTCTTATAACTTTCATTTAATTTTAAAAAGAAAGAACTGAAATGTCCAAAGTTAAAGAATTTAATTTAATTTTATGATAACTTTTATTTTTATTTAAGTTCACCCGAAAATGAACTAAAGTATTTATTTTATGATTTATTTTGGAACGAATTTCCGTCATCCCTTGTCAAGCTTGGTTTGCAGACAAACCGGTTTCGGCGTTGTACCATCTTCAGTGTCATTTTTCGTTCTATCTGGTTCGAGATTTTGTCCTTAATTTATGTTCATTTATCTTAGGTAATGTGATTTTCGTCGATGATTAATTATTAGAAATGCCATGGTGTCCTTGTTTTTAGAAGCTGTCTCGATATTAACATCCGTTATAGCTGAAATACAATGCCGGCGAACGGCGAACTCACCACAGCGAAATTCGCGCTGTCAAAATTAGAACACCCGCAAGCATATGAAATTGAACACAGCCAAAGCGAAATGCGAAGTTCGCTTGGCGGCGTTTCATGGCGATAGATTTATTTCTATCGCCCTGCTGGGCGATGACAGCTGTGCGTGCCAAAGGTGGCCGTATTTGTTTTTTGCTTTCAAAGTTTTAAAACAAAACAACCTAAACACGATTTTTTTTTTGTTGTTTGAAAAATATAGTTGTGGATTCGTTAAATCTGGCTTGAAACAAATTATTTATAATAATCTTTCTTTGTTTTACATTTATATTTGTTATCATTTCCTCATTTCTAAATATGGTTTAGTTTTTTCTAAATATGGTCACCCAAATTATAAAGGCGACCAAATTTTTATTTTTAACTAAAATATTTTTTTTTTACATATTCAATAATATTAAAAAAGATGAAAAATATAGTATTTATTGTAACTGAAACCTTTTGTTTTTAATAACATTTAACGAAAAATGCATTTAAATTAATATTCGAAAGTTTGAAATATTTGTGTATTTATTTTTCCTTTTAATCAATACTAAAAAACATTTAACACTAATTATTGGCAAATCTAAGGCTACATAATTAAAAATGTATAATACTCGTATGTTAAAGTGTACGCAATCAAATTTTTTTTTTTTATATTCATGAATTCATTTTATAGTAGTGGTTTTGGTTCATAGTTGGACTAGTATTTTTCTGTCTATTTTGACCTAGTCTGAAACTATTATACTTCTGACCGAAATCTGGCAGTGGTCATCTAGTAGGACATCCCCATATTAAAAATACCAGTTGATTTCATGGAAAAAAGATAGTTGACTGACTAGTTGTGCATGCAGTTCATACTAGTTGTGAGGTAGTTTACAACTGGTCCATTTGACTACAGGATAGTGACTTAATCAGCCCTAGGCAGCGGCCGCACGGCGGGCATATTCGCGTATACATACACGCTCTACTTGAGAAGCCAGCCGAAGCTTCATTCAACTGCACGACTCCCAGTAGTAATCGGTTGTATGCATTCTTGAAGGATGCTTGCTATATGAGTGAATTGGTGTGAACAATTCATGCGTAGTCATGAATTTCCACGAATAAATTCAAATTCTAGCGAATTGCAAGCGAATGTACGTTGTCGTTGTTTTTGGTACATTTCTTGATAAATTTGAAGTGGAATTTTTGTAATATTTTCAGTCTTGTGCAAAAATTTTAGTGAACGGACGTGTTGTGAGATACTATTTTCAGCACAAACGGGCTTTTACAAGATATGCATTTGCATATGTAAATGCTACTTGTTTGTATGTCCCCGTATATTAAAATGTATCAGAAA
Source organism: Rhagoletis zephyria (assembly GCF_001687245.7). Taxonomy (NCBI): domain Eukaryota; kingdom Metazoa; phylum Arthropoda; class Insecta; order Diptera; family Tephritidae; genus Rhagoletis; species Rhagoletis zephyria. The sequence goes on from NW_016157185.1 coordinate 427,296, forward strand.
AGTAGCTTTAATACTATTCCATTAATGCATTTTTGTATGTTTGAAACATTAATACAGACATATGCATACAGCAGTAGTACAAGTGTATGATTAAGGTACGCATACGCTCTGAGAAACCACGCGTGTTAAATGGAAATGAAGGTTCATTTATACTGGCATGTATACACAGCAGCAAGCTCATGCCACCTACAGCGATGTTGTATGCTTAAGATTTCTACTTGGGCTTGTTCGCACGCACACAGTGACATCAATTTCACGCACACTACAAAAATGGTCTACCGAGGCTGCCCACCTCTGAACTAAATCAATAAAAATCGCCGCAGCGGTGACAAGCGCACGTTGCTATCGGCGCGTATGCATCGCCGCGGTAGCCACAGGCGTGTTTTAGAGATTTACGCCGATAGGCTTTTCGATGGCGGCGGCGGCGACGCCGCTCCAGGCGTTTTCGAGTGTTGAGTTTTGTCGTTATTGCAGAGGATCAAGCGATATATTTTAGCATCGATGCTACTTCTCAAAATTTGCATCCCTAAAATCTGGACCAGGCTTGTGTATCATTAAAATTTTCTACATAATTCTTTAGGCGCCGAATTTCGAAAACTCGGCGAAGGTGCATGAGAAATCAAAAAGGCGGTGGCGGCGTAAACGTCTAGCGTGTTTCAATGATGATATAGCGAGCTGTCAAGGTACAGGCAAAGCCGGTCGGGCAGCAACATTATCCATCCATCCAAATACATGTACACATAACTTTTAGCTTTCTAAAAAATTTTGGATTAAAGTTATCGCGTGCGAGGGCCTACTAAAAATCTAACAATCAGCCGTGAAAAAACTGAATAATTAATTAATAATACTTAAGTATAACAAAAAATGCATAAAACCAGTTCATCGTCGACGCTAGACAGAAAAGAAAACAAAAGCTAAAATCTAAAAAAGGAAATAATAAAAAAATAAAAAAGCAAACGCAAACGTTAATTGAAACAAAAGGCCGCCTGCGTTTTAGTAGCAAAACAGCTGACATAGCTGTAACAATGCGATGCCAAACCGGCAATTCGCTACCCACTAGCGGCATTGTTGTCGACCACACAAGCACACACACACCTACACATGGTAAGCTTAAACAGATGTCTACATGCAATCAAGCTTTGTTTCAATGCAAATACACAAAGCAAAATATATGTATGTACGTAGATACCACGAGGTGCTTACTACGCTGCGCCGGAGCGTCCGGAGTTCGCCCTAAGCTCCGAAACACTCAAATAAAACGAAAGACTGAAGCAGCAAACGCGTTCAATCACTCGAATGCCCTGAGCACAGTGTTGCCATCTTTCGATTTTCAAAACGCACCAAAAAAACTTGGCAAAAAAGCGTTTTACCCCACCTAAAAGCACCAAATTTTTTTGAATCAAACATTAAAACTGGTATATCTCCAGAAATAAAAATAGAAGCGCATCAAATGAAAATGATGCCCTAATTAGAAATGAGCAAATAATTTGATGTTTGGGTTTGCAGCTTCAGCTTTTCATCAATCATGGTTGTATTTTAGTCCATTTAAATTTGCAGATTCTTGTAAATTCAGTGCTGCCACAGCCTCAAATATTCCAAATTATTTCAGGTTTTAACTATCTCGAAGTAATTTTAGTTCAGAAAAAAAGGCACTAGGCACAAAATAATTTTTTTCTTGGCGTTTTAATTTTAAAAAGCACTAAATCTAGTGCTTAAACAAAACAAGAAGGCAACTATGCCTCACCAGCCAAGCGGGTGTGCGAACAAAGCCAAAGTGAGCACAAATATGAAAACTCAAAACAGAAAAGTTTGAGCGACAAAAAGGTCCATACTATAGGCCAAAAAACGTATCGGCCGTCAGTTGGTTTCGAAGGTGGCAACGGTGAGCAGCGAAAACGAACGAATTCAACGCATGCTCGCCCAAAACGTCGAGAAACAGCAAACTGGACTGACGTGGTTTTGCAGCTCACGGCGCTCGAAATACTGTGGAGTCTTGCATAAAAAAATATATGAAAAAAAATTAATTTTTAATTGAAGTGCCCTAAACAAAGGTTAAAGCAATGTTTTGAAATGTTTCGTGCATTTTCCGTGAGATCAAAAAAGTTCAACTCCTTTGATGCGAATGTCATTCTACAGTACGCGCCGTCAATATTTGTTCATAACTTTGTTGCTTGTGTGCTTTGGTAAATTTGCAAGTAGTTTTGGCAGAAACGTATTCAGCTTACTTTCAAATTGTGGTGTTTCATTATATAAAGTTTCCTGAATCATAAAATTCGTGCATCGGCCTGAGTGTGTGGCGTAGTGCGTAAAGCGAAAGTCACTTATTAAAATAAAAAAAAACATCCCACGAGAAGTTTTATTTCCCGAAATTCCACTTAATGCCGCCACCGCCTGTAATGATAATAAGTGTTTCAAGCACTTAAATTTAAAGTTCACCAAAAAAACCAGAAACCTTTTTGGCTCAGATCATCTCAATATTTTGAAATTTGTATTCATTTGCAAATTTAACGAAAACACTTCACCTAAACAACGCTGGGTGCGTGTTTCAAATTTGTAATTTTCTTGCAGTAATAAAATAATATAAAATAAGCGAACGCCAAAACGATAAATATAACACAAGTGAAATTGGTGAGATTTGTGTGCCGATATTGTGGCACCGGCGAGCAGAGTTGCAGAAAAAATTCACAAAACAGTGTTCATTTTGTAATGAATTTCGTTACAGTGTAATTAAATTTTAAACTATTCTGTATTCGCACAACTACATACATAGTTTTTTTTTTTGGTTCGGCTTTGTTTTTGAACAACTGGATATTGCTCGACTTTCGACATTACGTGTGTGGATTCCATTAAGCGAGTGCACAAGCGTGAACGCACTGAAGAGCTCTTAACCCGAGTAGAATACAAAAAATGTAAGTATTTTTGTATTTGATATTTTTTCGTATTAAGTGTTCTTAATATACATACGTTTCCGCTTATGCTTGTTGTTTAAAACATTAGACAGATTAATGCTAGTCGCTGAAAAAAAAAACTTGTTTTATTGCTGAAACGCTTGATATTTAATCCGCTTCTTCTGGCTAAAGTGGGCCTCTATTTGTGAAGTCATGTAAACAAATTTGAAAGTAAATGAATCCCTCGGCTTATTTGTTATTTCTGACCTATTAACATTCAGTACGTACAGGGTTCGATTCCTGGTCCTAGCAAAATCCAAATAAGAGCTTTTTCTGGTTGCTGCCGCCCCTCGGCAGGCAATGGCCAACCGGCGAGTGTATTTTTGCCATGAATAAAGCTTCTAACTAAAACAATTTGCCGTTTGGAAGCGGCGCAAAACTGTTGCTAAGTTGATTGTCAACCAATATTTTTCTAAAATACATTTAGTACCTATTCAAGAAAAAAAAACAACAACAGGTGTTTGCGAAAGTTAGCGTGAATTATTTTTTGCATTACCACTCAGCTCTTCGTTTTATATAGATACTACTAAACTTGATTTGTGAGGAGTATTTAGAAATTTTGGAGAGTATTCTCCCAAATATTTGCGGAAATCTTAAAACTTGCATTCCCCATCAAAAGAGTGATAAATAAACCTAAGCAAAACTCACTAATAAGCTTAAAATAAATGGTATCTGGTATGAATCTGCACTGATAAAATGGTCAAATATTAATAGCCTCCTTGGATTCAGTGTTTCCACTCAACAATATTTTTCCTACCGAAATTGGTTCAAAATTGCCGTAAGCCTACCGACGTGTGACTTGCAATAAAAATGTCAACTTCAGGATTTTTAGCGTTTTCGTTTCTACAAAAAATGTTGCCATTTCATTGCCCTCTCCTTAGCGTTTGATCAAAGAGGGCAATGAAAGTTTAAAGAATTTGCCCGCACCACTAGTATACTGTAGCCACTAGCGGCACCCCAGGCATATGCGGCACCCACTTCGGGAGAGCCTGACCTAGACCTTCAATCTCTCCAACTTTCATCCAAATCCTGAGAGGTCGCGCACAGAGGTGGCCGCGATGACATGAAATGCCTCCATACGATTCGACTCTAGAAAAACGACTTGCATTCGGCACGAATCTCGCAATGAGGCTGCATATTTTATGGCATACATCTTTAGATCGGCGAGTCCGGATATGCCCTCCGTTTTTTCAGATTGGCTCTCATTTACGAATAACTGCGAATTGTGTAGAATTTTTAGTTTCGAAAATGTTGATGCCTTCTCAATTTAAATTAAATAAATAACTTAAAAATATAAAAAAATGCAGTCTTTAGCACACACCCATACGTTCTCGCCGAAGCAGAGTAGAGAGCGTTATTGTCCAGGTTCATAGTCCTTTTTAAGATCTTCCGAGGGCACTGAAATTTTACTACTGATTTTTAAGATTTTTTTTTGGTTGGAGGCGTTTCGCATTTTAATCCACATAATATACTTATCTATATCGAGCCCTAACCGCCAAAATAACGTAAGCGACATTTTTTCAAAATTTTCTTTTTGATGCAGAAACGCATCTAGATGCTCAAAGAATATTTCTGCATCAAAAATAAAATTTTGAAAGAAATGTCGCTTACGTTATTTTGGCGGTTAGGGCTCGATATATCTAATACGCGAAGGCATTTTTTGTACAGCATAAAAGATCTGCACCGTTCGCGCGATTTTCAAAAATGGGGTGTCAAATTAACGCGCTTGGCCTGTAGATGTGCAATAAGGTTTTATTTTTTCGAAAGGAGTTGCCACCTGTTAAATAATTAAACTCAAGTTTTTTACTAATCAATGCCCTCAGATCCGCACCGTACGTTCGAATTTCCAAAGTGAGGTACCAAATTAAAGGGCTTAGGGTGCCGATGTTCAAGAAGGTTTTACTTTCTCGAAAAAGTTGCCACCTGTTAAGAAATTAAGCTCAAATTAATTATAAAGTTAAATCAATTGTAACAGTATGGGTATCAACCCATATGGCTTTGAAAAGACTTTATAAGTTAACTACGTATAGGAGGGTTGCCACATGTTTAAAAAAATTTAAATAAATTTTAATTAAAGGAATTTGGTAAGTGAAGTGAAGGTATCGCTATATGGGTGTCATACAAAAGAGGTTTAAGATGGTAGTAGTTTGGAAATATTTTGAATATGGTTGCCACCTATCTTGGAAGTCTAATTGAACTACTTTATACTCAAGTTATATGAAATATTAACGATGGATGTCAAACGAAGGAGCTTCAAGAAATACTTAGTTTGACAATTTAAAACATTTTTGATGTGTTTGAGGGTTGCCCCAGTTTAAAGGACTAAACTAAAATTATTTAATAAGTTAAATGCATTACTAACCGATGGTTATCAATGGAAATGGGTTTAAAATTCTTTATTTAAGAACTATATTTAGGAGGGTTGCCACGTGTTTAAAAAATTAATTTCCACTTAATTCATCACTTACTTGAAATATTTATAACGATGTCAGGCGAAAAATATTTAAGGAAATTATAGTTCAAAAATAATTTTTAAGAGGGTTGCCGCCTGTTTTGAAAGTGTATTTCGTCTAATTATACATAAGTTACATGAAATTTTAAAATATGGTTATCAACGGAACTAGTGTTAAGAAATCTTTACATTCAACATTTGGTTTTTTTTTGTTGAAAACATTAAGCTCAAATTATTTAATAAGTTAAATTGATTGTCAAAAAATGGGTAGCAATCGAAATGGGTTTGAAAATAGTTTATGTCTAAACTGTATTCACGAGAGTTGCCATGTGCTTAAAATAATTAAATTAAACTTAATTCATCAGTTAATTGAAATATGTATAACAAAGCCAGTCGAAAAATTTTAGTTTGAAATTACCTTTAAAGGGGTTGCCACCTGTTTGAAAAGTCGAATTTGTCTTACTTATACGAAAGATACATAAATGAAATATCGAAATATTAGTGTCAAACGAAAGAGTTTTAAGTAAACTATAGGCTGCTAATACTTTTAATTGAAGTTGCCATCAATTTTTTTTTTAAGGTCATCACATCTGCATCGTTGTTTCGAATTTCCAAAATGAGAAGTCAAATTAAAGAACTGGGATTCTACTTAGATGTGCACAGGCTTTATTTTTTGAACTTACAGGGAGATTTGAAATTTGATGAAATGAAAACAGACCCCATGCGAGACCTCTCATCACTGAGAAATGGTTTAGATTAATCATTAGGAATATTTTTTGAGTTTTTGAATAGGATTTCACCTGCTTAAAAAATTTAATTAAATGTTGGCGTTTTGGCGCCATGCGGGCTCACTAGTGTTCTAAAATACTCATATTTTTATATCGGTCTATGTTATTTAGTTTGACAATTGAATGCAATGGTTTGTATTGCATGCGCTCCACGTTTTTCATTTTCAATCGCATAAATTGTTCATGATGACTTTTGCTAAAATTTCAAAAGCAGAAGTTATCAAAACAAATTCTATGGGACTGAGAAATTTTATTTTCTACTTTTTAGTCTGATCATGTATATCAAGAGCTTTTTATTTTATTTTCGAATAATAAAGTGCTAGTTTGAAATAGCAAGGACTTACCGTTGATTTTTGACAATTTTTTGTTCAAGCATTTTCTTCCGTACAAAGTATAAAAATAAAAAAATAAAATATTTATTTATTTAAAATTTTTGTACAACTAAGACAATTCAGTCTTTTATATGTAGATCAACAAAGAATTATAATCTATACAAACATAATTTACCAAGTATGTTCGACATTTTTTTTTATGGAGAAAATCAGCAACACCTTCCCCAAAAAAATTGCCAAAAATCAACGCTAAGTACTAGCTACTAAAATGGATTACGAGACTACATTCTCAGAATGTTTTGTAAAAAGCCCAAAATTTTGATGAAACTTGGTCGTCGAATTTTTCTAATTTTTAAACAAAGTTTGAAATTTTGACTTACATGTTTTTTTTTTAGATTACGAGCTACACATTATCTATATAAACGAAGGGGAAATATCCATAGAATGCTTAAATGTATCTTTTCTATTTATAATTTCGCCACTGTACAGCTGATGTGTAATTGAGAAAAATTACATGATTTAGCTGGCCTTATAATATACATACATACACAAATAAAGACTTATTTAGAGCTCTGAATTCGTTTCACAATATAATGAATTTAAAATTTATAGACTGGTATTTCAATGCCTGCTTAGTAAGGTTTTTACCATAAGTCTCAAAAAAAAAAGAACGAAATTTTGCAAAACTAGGAAGGTAGATTGACACTAATCCGCGACAATGCCAAATTAGGGAAAATAGTCTTAGCACTGAAGGTTATCACACAAAAGCAAATTAAGCATTAAGAAATACATAACTTTAAAATGTCCGCACTTAATTAAGAATCAAGATTGATTGAGATTTTGGCATTGTTATTTAAGTGACTCAACCACCCGCACAGAGCTTTATACATACATACATATACATGTATAAGTGTCAACACATTCACTTCTTTGGCAACAACAGATTCTTAAATCATTTGCCTATTGACGCCTCGGTTAAATTTTATGAGTATGTATAGGTAACAAAGTGCTCAAAAACTATTGGCAAACTACGAATGCATACTGAGGGCGGGCACGTCACAAAACCGCTTTTGCACACCAAAACATATCAAGTCAAAACTCAGACACACGCGTCAAATAAATGATCTTGGCCAAAGCCGGCTTTGTCGAGATCAGTCAGCAGCTGTTATAGCGTGCTAAAATAAAATACTTGGATCGGCAAATGGGTGCGTAGCAATAATGCTTCATTAATGGTTTGTGCAAAATTGCCTCGCAATAAAACCCATTATCGTTGTCATAAGTGAAACAAGAAAAAAAAAATAAAAATGCCAAACTCTCATTGCCATTTTAGCTGTCAACTCATCTGTCAAAATTCAAATTATGCCATACGAAAAAGGGTTAATAGAAATTCAAAGATAATAAATAGCAAGTGTTGAAATGACTATTCAAGCTATTTTTAAAATTTTGGTCATGGTGGCCATTAGTTTACACTCGATCTGATGGCCTAGCAGATTGCAACAAAAATTGTGTAAAGGAGCAAGAAATTAAAAGCAAAACCACAAAAAAAAAACACATAACCGAAACTATGCTCTCTTGTATAATAAATCTGTCGCCGCAGTGTAAATTGCAAGACTAAATAAATTTTAGGCCAGCCTCAACGCACGCTGCCTGCCATTGGAATTTATGTAACTTGCTAAACAAATGCATTATATTTTGATGATGCAACTATGGATTATTTTTTGCAGGAAGCATTCGCGAGAGGTAAATATTGTGGAGGCATAGGTAAAATATGTTATTTAAAATATGTTTACCGTTATGGTGAAGTATTATAGGGTTTTGAACTGAAAAAGGGAATTATCAATAAGAAATAAAGAAATAAAGTAAAAATAAAGAAGAATACGTCTTTCCATTTTTCACAAACATTGTTGGTTCCTGAATGGACAAATTCTTTTTTTTTTGCATTTTCTTTTGCATTACTTTGCTAAAAATGAAGTTTTTTCGAACATTTTTAGGGATGGGCGTAATCAGCAAAATTAATAATTGAATATAAAAATAAGAATAAGATTTCATTCATCATTTCAACAATTTTGAATGACGAATAAATTTTTATTCATCATTCAAGTAATTTCAAAGAACGAAGTAATTTCGAATGACGAATAAATTTTCATTCGTGATTCAAGTAATACTGGATAACGCATAATTTTGCATTTATTTATTCTTTCTTGATCACAGTACCAGGTAGTAGACGATCATGGTAAATGTTCGTGTCTTATATACATATTTATTGTGTGTGAAATATTAGAAAATATAATATCAAAATCTACGGATAACCTGATAGCCAGGCAAGTGTGAACAACCTCAATATATTTGTAAGACTTAGCTTGTTGGGAGTTTTCACTGGCTAAATTTTAATGAGCCCCTATTTTTCTTAATTTTTTGAACTTTGATCATAGTTAGTTTCAAAACTGTCTGTGAAAGTTGCCAAACATGTGGTATTTACCTAAAAGAACATTTATTTTCGAATAAATTGATTCCTCATTCAATGCGATTGCACAAAAATTGTCGAAGTTAAGCAATTTTAGCAAAAATACAGCCTTGATTTTATATGTGTGTATGTGTCGGGCGTGCAGATTCTTTGAGCAGTGTGGCTAAATACAATATAAATATATATACAATGGCTCTTAAGCAAAAATTTTTTTTCATGAAATTTTTGGAAAATATATCATATATCATGTATCTCAAAAACTACTTGGCCGATCTGGACCAAATTTGATATACGCATTTAGCTTGGCCTCCTTAAGCACCGTGTGGAATCGGACAAAAACGATGTGCTCCACCCACAAAACGGTAATTTCAAAAAAACTCAAGGATAGTAATGTTTGTCCGACTTCAATAAAAACCAACACGGTGCTTAAGGAGGCCAAGCTCAATGTGTATATCAAATTTGGTCGAGATCGGCCAAGTAGTTTTTGATATACGCATATATGATATATGCCACGCGCATTTTCCAAATTTAATGAAAAACAATTTTTTTCTTAAGAGCTATTGTATATTCATATCAATTTTGAGTAAATATTGATGAACTCCTTAGCCACATTGCTCAAAAATCTGCACCTCCGGTACATACACACATATAAATTCAAGGCCGTATTTTTGCTTAAACTGCTTAACTTCGACAATTTGTATGCAATTGCATTGGATGAGGTATCAATTTATTGGAAAATAAATGTTGTATTAGATAAATTACACATATTTCGAAACTTTCATAGACATTTTTGAAATTAGCGATGATCAAAAGTAAAAAAATTAATAAAAATAGGGGCTCATTAAAATTTAACCGATGAAAATTCCCAACAAGCTATAAGGTCTATAAATCCTCTTTTCAAAACTTGTTCGATTTTTTAAATCGGATGGAAAATAGTCAAGATATTAATAGATAAGTGCATCAAGTACGAAACGGGTTTTTGGAAATAAAAAAAAAAATTGGAGCGTTCAGGAACTATACGGGACTCATTTTCATGTTGTACTCAACCATACCTAAAATCTACACTAGGTTTTGTTTCTGGTGTATTTCATGACTTTTTTTGTAGCACTGTGTTATCTTTATGTTATGTTATGTTATGCATATACAAAATGGATGTGTGGTGGTAAAGCAATCATTCAAGACTACGTTAAAAGCGCCAAAAAAATGTCCAAGTAACATCACCGTCAAGAGAAATTTGTTTTTTTATGTTTAACTTGGAAGTTACACGTATTAATAACATGAAAGCAAGTTGCAATACACTCACAGTTTTTACTAATACACTCGCACACTAATACACAACTTGAACGTCGTCTTGATATCAATTTTTCCTTTCAAGTCGTGAGGCAACTTGAAAGTCAAGTCAAACAGCTGATCACAGTTAGTCTGCTCCCGTACTTCGGGATTTAGTGAAAAATAGCCAGGAAGCATTACTGCAGGTGTCATAAATATGTGTGCGGGAATGAGTAAACTTGACTATCAAGTAGCGTGCGAGCTGCGTCACAGCTGTCAATTCAAATGAATTTTGACGAGCAGTATGTGTGATCAACTTGAAACTAAGTTCTTGATCGTGTAACTTCACAGTAAAAAAAAAAATAGGATTTGAGCGTTTCATCATCATCAATCATTCAGCTCTACGGATTGTGGCACAACTACATTGCTTATAATATCAGAAAATACTTAAAAATAATGCAACGCCAGAACCACAGAAACTGTATGTGTAGGGTAAGTGTGCGCGTCGATGGGTCCAGGATTATGACAGCCCTATTTTAATGAGAAACCTTTTCATGGCAAAAATAGACTAGGAGGGTTTCCCTTGCCTTCATAGGGGCGACCGCTACTAGACGAAAACTTTTTTTAAGTTAGACATCTTAAACGAGCTTTACCTAAATGCACATGCATCGGGCGAATGTGTGGACAGAAAACTTACGGTCGCTTTTAATGCTGCTTGGGGTAGGAAAAGACAAGGACAATGAAAAAACAACGTTATTGTTAGAGAAACATATATGATAACGACAGAGGGAATGCATGGCAACTGGCTACTGAGTCTAGTAGCGAATTTTCTGTTTCCCGTATATGACGATTTTGTTATTTGTTTACATAAATTGTTAAACACATAAGAGAAAAGTTACTTCGAAATGTAATGGCAAAAAAGTAAATTCTGATGTTGTCTGCGCTTTTCTGTATACTTTGATCAATCGTTATACATATACAATTAAAGGAGCGTGAGCTTATGAAAAACTTAAGCTTTTCATATAGATATTCCGGCATTTTATAAATAAGCCATTTAAACTTAAAAATACAATTACGAGCATTTATATAGTTTGTTAGGTCACAGCCAACTAATGCGTTTCTAAAGGTAGATATATGGTCAAATTTCTTCAAGCCATATATGTGCATACCTAGTGGCATGGTTGAATGCAACATCGAGTTTGTGCAGGGAATGAAAGTCCCATTTGCTGTACACTACTTCGAAGTAAGTAATAAGGGGACCAATCGTGTTCAAAACCAGCTTCGTTTTCGGGCCTGAATGCACGAAAAGCGAGGGTACTCTCAGGCAACGCACGGTGTAGTAGATTTTACTCACAACTTTATTGACGTGGTCCTCACAAGTCATCCTAGAATTGATAAAAAGACCCAAGATTCTCACATTGATGACTAATTTAAGCTTGATAGAACCAATATAAGAGTGAAGAATATCAGAAACTTGGATTTTATCTTTGCAAATTGGGAGTACATAAGATTTTAGAGCATTGAGGCTGAGAGACAGACCACTCAAGAATCGCGCGCAAGTCCGCATTATGTTATGGTTAGATATAAACATTGGTCACAAATTGGTCTGCTATCAGTGGACTTGCAATGGGCAAAGTGCCTCATGCCCACCTTCCTTTAACAGGGGGGTTTTTCACTTGTTCTCTCTTACAGGGTCAAGTTCTTGGGCGTCGTTGGCTCTTTACTGATATGAGAATACCATGCCATGAGGAAGAGATGAGGCCTCTCTCCAAAAATCATATACTGCCTATATGAAACCATAATCAAGCCAATCATGTTATATGGGGTCATCGTCTGGTGAAATTCACTAGAACAGACTACTCTTCTTAGGAAGCTAAAGCGCGTGCAAAGGGCGGCCCTCTTTGAAATCAGCGGGGCGTTCCGGACCAGTCCTACTCTAGTGCTAAATGCTATGTTCAGTGTCGCACCCGTTGACATTGTGGACAAAGCAGCGGCAGTTCGCTCAGCCATTAAGCTCAAAGGCTGTAGTTTCTATTTCAACCCAGCGTATGGGCCCTCGACGATTCTCAAAAACTTCGACTTCTTACCGGTAGAAATGGATCGAAATGCTCTGAGGCTGGCTCCAAGTGGATCATTCTCCAAACAAAGGCACAATAAAAATCTTCACGGACGGATCGACGCTGGACGGGAGAGTTAGAGGAGGTGTATATTGTCGGGAACTCTCAATAGATCTTATGTTCAGACTGCCAGATCTCTGCAGCGTCTTTCAGGCAGAAGTGGCCGCTATAAAAGAGGCAGCCGATTCGCTATGCACCAATGTTTTGCCGGCTAGGAGGGTAAATATCTACTCTGATAACCAAGCGGCAATCAGGGCGCTGGGGTCGCTGATGGTACAATCGAAACTGGTCGTGTAATGCCTGACCTTTCTCTGGCCCGCCTCGGAATACTTCCAAATCAAGTTGATTTTGGTCCCGGATAGTGATATCAGTGGAAATTGCAGGCCTGATGAATTGGACTCATAGTCGACTCTGTGAGCGCTGGGCGAAAACCCCGACATACAAAGTTACAAAGTCTTTCTGAACGGTTGTTGGCTACTGCTGCTGACTAAGCGCCAGCTCTCGAGTCTTACAGGTTTACTTATTGGAATGTCCTTAGGAACCCACCCGGGTCCCTACTGCAGCCGTTGTTTAGAAGACATGGTGAAATCATTTCAGCACTTCCTTCTACGCTGCCCAACTTTCTCCAGACTAAGATTTCAGCAGCACTCCCTAAAAGCTCTCCGGAGTGGACATAAGGTTCCTGCGCCATTTTGTTTTGGGTACTCAGCACTTCGTCCAACTGAGTTATATAATGTGGTAACACAATAGACTGTTATTAATGTCTAAGCGAGACTCACTTAGTGAGTAGATATTGCCATAAAAAAGGTGAAATATGGAAAATTATAAGTGCGTATTGGAATGAAAATGGTAATTGTGAAAACCTGTATAGCGTGAGTTTGAGTATGTGCAAATATGTATATAGTTACAATCACCGATACATATAGTAAAATTATTACATATTAGGAAAACGCATCAGAAGTAACAATGCAACGCTGTAGCATTCCTTTAATCATTTCGTGCCGCACTACTTTAGCATCTTTCCTTTTTACCGCTGTTTGCGGGAACCTTAAATTGTGTGATTTTGGTATGGAGATATTTGCCGTATCGGACGAGAGTCACTCTGCTCTTTACCTTCTGCGTCATTAGTAGCCAGATGATTTCTTTCCAGTGAAAATGAGCGGTTTTGTTTACCTCAACGGTTTCTTTGTGGCCCTATACTATGTCGCGTTTTGTCAGTCGGACGCATTGACTTAACGGATGGAGATGTATTAATTCTGACAAGCCCATAAAGTGTAAAACTTATCCGTCTTTAAATACGTTTTTATTATTGCTCACGGATACATAAGCTATACAAATTATTAAAGTTCGAGCACATTCATGTGACTTCAGTTTGACTTGCCATGCTCCCGGAAATTTAAATGAATGCTCATAAATAGAATGTCCATAGTGGAATGCTTTGTTTTTTTTTCTGTAAACAAAACAACATACGCATTTGCTTAAAAACATTTCATTCCACTTATGATTTACCTGTTGTTGTAGCATATGTATGTATATTTGTGAATAGCAATACTCTTAAATTATTTCTCCGCTCGCCGGACAGTTGAAAGTAGTTTTAATAAACTTTGAACGCCAATAAATTTTTGCTGATACTAAATAAATAGTACATATTTGAATCGACGTAAATTTTTTTTTTATAACTTGGCGATTGATCTACTATCCAGCCGACCGACGGTGTGCCATTATAAGCTAATTGAATTGTTAACCATATTAATGTACATTAATGAAATGTGTGCATACGTACATTTGTACATATGTACTAGGGTGAGCAGCCCGGTTTTCTTAAACCGGCTTTCACCGTTCCATTTTTGCGCATTATCATCGTGTTTTCATGAAATACTGATTTTTCGAATATCAAATAAACCATATCAAACTTTACTGCAAATATATTTTATTTTACTGAAAATTGAATAAAAAAAGATATTTATTTTTTTAAACCCAAACATTGCGACATTTTCCTTAAGATTGCTCAACTGAAAAACTGATTTTTTGTTTCTGTCGGGTTAATGGCTTACCCCTAACTTCTCTTAATATTATATTAAAGGGAGCCGAAGGCGTTGCAGCTAGAGCCGTGCTTCATATTTATTTATAAGTAAATTTCATTTTAATAAATAAATACATACACATATGCATATTTACATATATTCTCAGTTATAACGGAATTGTAGAACATAAGTGATTCCAGTGGGAAGTTTATTATATCTGATTGAGAATTCCATTCAGAAAATTATTTCAAAACCACTTAGAAGTACAGGTGAATGTTGATAATCCGAAAAGTTATTTTTACAACATTGACCATTCTGTTATCTGAATTCATAGAAACGATGGAGTGCAATAAGGCCCGTGCAAATAACGCCCATTGGGTTTATTTCCCAATAAAAGAGAAATAAAGCCCATGGGCGTTATTTCAAATTCGAAGGGGAAATAGAGCCCACCAATAAAAGGCACAAAGCCCGCGGTCTTTATTTTCTTTGCGAAAGAGAAATAATGGCCGCAGGCTTTATATCCGAAAGAAAGGGAAATAACGCCCGATTGATTTATTTCATAAAAAAGGAAATGAAGCCCGTGAGTAATACTTTATCTGGCTTTATTTTACTGAAACATTCCAATTATGTATACAGGCATACATTTGCATAAAATGGAACGTATTTTAAACGAATTGTCTCTATTTTTGTATACGGTGTAGTTCTGCAGTATACGCATAAAATCGAACGGTATTTTTGCCAATAACCGATAAGCGAATTACTGGAAATTAAAGGTAAATTGTTCCTGTTTTTTACCGTTAAATGCGATGCGCATATTTGTTCTCATTGTTCTCATATGTATTAAATATAAGCATTGGAATTTGGTAATTTCAATATCTTCGTATAATAAAGGAAAACAAATATTTAATTCAATGTTATCATATTAGTTAGTTTTTATTTAGAACAGGGGTTTTGGATGTAAAAATTCTAAACTGGAGACTAGAGCCACAATAAAGATGAAATAACGCCCACGGGTTATATTTCACCGGCAAAAGACAATAAAGCCCGCGGGCATAATTTCTTTCCGCCGGCTTTATGCTTCTAAGTTATAATTTTCGAAAAGGCAATAACGCCCGTGGGCTTTATTTCTTTTTTTTTAGGAAATAAAGTCCATGGGCATTATCTTCGCGGGCCGTATTGCACTCCACCTATTGAAACTCTATAGCACGGATCGCATAGGTTTCGCATGTTTTCAATATTAGGTTTCTAATGTTAATATAACGTGTTACAGTGGTAGAATCTCGCTACCGAGCGACTTGTTTATAACACGAGCTAAATTTGGATTCACAATGTACTTCTTTAAATTTAAATTTCTGAATTCTTTAATTAGAACTTATACAAGTATATTAAGGAACTCCGATAGTTAATTCCGGTTATCGCCTTACTCAAACCACGAAAAAAATTAAAAAAAATGAAATGAAATTTCTTAAGAAATTTAATTAAGATAAAATTAGACGTAATTTTTCTAGTTACTTTTATTTATTCTACTTTTAATCGAAAATACTTTCCAACAAGCTCGTTTTGTTGCTGTTTTCTTGACGAAAGCTTTACATATTGCCTATTCGATTTTTTTAATTGATTTGTAAAATAAAATCAGTTCATCCGGGTTTCTCTTAATTTTAAAATTGGGTTCCGGATATTTTCACATTGCTTTTTTTTCAAATAATTCGAAAACCGTTATAGGGCGAGTAATCGAACACCTTAGTATTTACATGTGTACATACATACATAACAATTAAAAACCAGAACAAACCTATGATCGGTGTATGCAGTTTAATTTGCGATTTTCGTGCTATGTCATTCAGCTCAATATATCATTGTACATTGTGTGGATACTCATGTCTACATGAATACTTTTAAAAATCTAATTCAAATTTATTTGTTCATTTTTAATATGCGGAACTCTGTAAGCAAAACATTCAATCAAAGGTGGTAGACACAGGAAAGCGCCAACAACTTAACAAATGTATCTCATTGACATTACACATTTTTATGATATTAATTTTTATTTATGAAAATTGAATGTAAGCAAAAAATGTATTGCCTTGTTAACATGTTCCTAAGTTATAATTTTTTTTAATGATAATGCATACACATTTAACCATTTACCCAGTCATTACGTTTTGAAAATCGCCCACTTTAATAGCCTTTAATTAAGAAATACTGATATATGAGATCCATAAACAGTGTACTCACGGTAACGAGAACTATTTAAAACCTGGTAAACTATACTCCCATACCAATATACATATCGTCGTCTAAAGTACAAAACCGCGTATCAACAAAATGCAAAACCGCGTATGTGAGGTTGCATAAATTATTTTCTAGAGCGTAATAACACTCATATTTCAAAATGGTTCTCTTTTTTCTCAAGAAATCGCATTCCTGGCTAGTATATTTCAGGACGAATGGATGAGGAATGCGGTTACGTGGTTTTGCAGAATGACGATACGCGGTTTTGTACGACGATATGTATTGAGGCTTATGTAACATTTACCCCGAGGAGTTACTTGAATTTGCATTTCTTTGATATACTTAAGTTTTTTGGAGAAGTAGTGAATGGTATTAACACTCCGCGAAAGAGATATAGAGGAACTAATGTTATTCGGTGGCATACAGATGGAGGTGATTTGTAAATAAAACAGTTTTTTCATTACGAGTTGGTTTCTCAAACTCAGAATAAATAAAATTGTACGTACATGCGTATCTACATACATATGTATTTAAGGGTCTAAATCATGGAGGAGGAGAATTTAGTTTCATTAAAAACAAGTATTTTAACTATATTATTAAATTAACTTTACTCTGTTACACCGAGAAAAAAATTTTAGAATTAAAAAAAATGCTAAATTTAAAAATATTCATATGAAACAGCACCAACCCAACTCGTAATAAATACCCCCATATTAAAATGAAACGTTTTGCTTTATGGATGATTTTTCATAATTCAGCTAAAAAAAAAAAAAATTAATTTGCATGCTGCCTGTAATGGGATTTTAACCCTGACCCTCTGGAAATTAACAAACCCAGACATGTGAATGCATGGTATGAAAATATTATTTTAAAACACGAACATTTTAAAATGATAAACAAATAAAAAGTAATAATTTTTACAATACTTTTTTCCCTCAGTGAATTCATCACATTTTTCTAAATAATACAACGCGTTTTTTCTCTCAGTATATGAATTGAATTAGGTTGTCGTCAATTTAGTTTATTTTTGGATTCATCGCGCGAAACGTACTGAATGTTGAACTAGAAAGTCATTTAGGGAACGTTTTTAAAACTTAAAAATATAATAAAAGAAATATCCGAAATGCATACATAAATATGTGTAGTTAGTTTATTTTGTATGGCTCGGATGGAGTTTGCATAAAGTGCCGAAATATATCAAATTTAATTAAAACATAATATTTAAAGTGTATTTTACTTGCTCTTCATTATTCGGGAACGTTTCCGAAATGACGACACCGCCATTATCTGTCACGCTAGACGTACATAAAATTGCAACTAAATGTTTCAAGTAGAAATGTTTCAAGAGGTCAAAGGTCACAAAAAAGTTGTTTGTCAAAATTTTGTTAACGGTAACTTTTGCGAAAAAATTACCTGAGGTTTTCGCGGATTGCGCATATCTTAGTTTTTTTGATTTTTAAAGAGCTTGTGGAGCCGAGCGATGCGCTCTTGGGAAACCCTTCTGAGAAATACTCAAATTTTGTGATAACATAAAAAACTTTCCGTTCAAAAGGACATTTAGGAAACTGGATTTATCACCAAAAAAAACTTTTTTTTTAAAACAAGGAATAAGAGCCGTCTGAAAAAAAAGAAGTATCCCTCACAATTTAAGGCAAAATTTTATCCATTTGGATACACTTGTATCAAAACGGCAACACTGAGTACTAGGGTTGGGTAGTGGGGGCTTGAAATTCAATTTTTCCGAATTTCGAACATTGCCCAACCATTCTATTAATCGATTCGAAATTTAGTGGTGCAAATTCGATTTAATTCGATTTTTTTCGAATTTTCCAAAATTTGTTTGAAGTGAAACTTCTTAATCGAGTTCGGAGATATTTGCGTTAAATATTTAACACCAAGTCATAAAATCTGTATCGCTCACTCAATTTCAAAAAATGAAGTGTCAAATTAAACGCTTGTCCTTTGGGTCTGCAACATAGTTTTAGTTCTATGAAAAGGGTTGCCACAGGTTAGAAAATGAAATTCAAATAATCGCTTCCGCAGATGTTAGCGTTAAATATTTAACACTAAGTCATAGAACTGTATCGTTCGTTCGATTTTCAAAAAGGAGGTAGGTGTCAAATGAAAGCGCTTGCACTGTATATGTGTAATATGGTTTTAGTTTTGTGCCATATGTAAGAAAATCAAAATCAAATTATTTAGTAAGTTAAATAAATTACCTCAATATGGGTATCAATCGAAATAGTTTTGAATAAACCATATTTTTTAAATACATTTAGGAGGGTTGCCACCTGTTTGAAAAGTTTAATTTATTTAAAGAAGTGTTGTGTTTAAAATACTATGCAACAATTAAAATATTTTTGAGGTGCTTGAAGAGAGTGTTGCCACCTGTTTAAAAATTTAACTCAAATTACATTGTGCGACAGCCGAAACTAGCCCGGACTTTATTAACATTTTCTGTAAGTATACCCATCCAGTAGTAAAACACTCGATGGATTTCCAAAACTTAGCTCGTATTTTTATTTTATGGCCTACTAAAGTTTTCATATCTTGTCCTAAGTACGTACAGACAGCCGCATTTATACTAAAATTTAGTTTTAAAACATAACTGGATATCTGAATCCTTATTATTGCCCGAAGGAACAATAATTTCATTAAAGTGTATTCGCAGACGTTCAACCGTCAATAGCGAGCACCATGATATCGGACTTTTTGTTGACTGAAATTGAATTGAATTGGTTTTATGTGAAGTCAAAAGTCTTCGTCGATAAGCCAGCTATGATTCAAAAGAAAATTCAATAGAAAGAGCAATTGAAAATTTGGCCTTACTTATGGACAACATTTCAATGAAATTGTTTGAAACAAGTAAAGAAGTATAAGTTCATGCGAAACTGAACTTTATATACCCGGTGCACGTGTTAAATATCGTTTTTTTTCACCTTTCAGTAAACTGCATGATAAGCAAGAGTAGTTTTCCCTACGTCAAACAGTTTCAATAATATGCTATGATATATTGAAATAATTAGAGCAAGTTTGGTGGGAATCGATAAGGGTGGTGCCACGCCCATTTTACAAAAATCAATAATATTGTGTTTTGTTAAGAGACTGTTGTAATTTGGCGTGTTTAGACATTGAAATATTGGAATTTTGCTATTTCTGAAATTTACAGTTATAAAATTTTTGCACAAAGTTTGAAATCTGGATTTATATGGTGTTTGTTATACATGGAGCTAGACTTTTATCGAAAAATAATAAACATCAAATAAACAAAAGAAAAATAGCCAAAATTGATCAAAATGTTGCTGGCTTAATTAGCTGATCACAAGTGTATGTATCCAATGATCGGATCAAAACCAGATTGGTATGGGACCACCTCTGAGACACTGAGATGCAAAATCCGTTGACGTGGTCCAAAGTTATGCGGTAACATACATAAAAAAAAAATTTTCCGACGACTGATAACCTCCTCCATTTTTGGAGGTCGGCTATAAAGACTGTTATATTACAAATAGTTTTTCACCGTAAACACATGGATTATGAAGAGTATATGAAACTATTTTATTTTATTTTGAAAGAAGGCCGAAAATGCTCGAAGAAAACTAGTTTTTCCCATTTTTTAGCCTGGTGGATTCCGCGCTAAAAACACACTTTTTGATATTTTGGACTGTTACATTACATTAAAAAATACTTTGTTACTTTGTTTTCATATAGAAAGCTAATCGCTCATTTTTTCGAATATTTTTTTAGTAACTTCAAAGTAATACAAGGTAAACGAAGAGAGTGGTGGTCCTTATATACTCTACTTATATACTACTCTTTAGTTTCATGTTGTGCTTTTTTAATTTTCATTAATTAGAAGGTGTCTCGGGATTAAGTGAATTTTTATGTTAGAGAGAAGGAGATTCGTGTTGATATTTATGTTGTCCGATACCTTAGAATATGTGTTTATCCTTGGTTTCATTTTCGGCAATTCGGGCCATATGTATGCGGTATAAACGAAGGGTTACATTATTTACGTAACGTTTTATATGATATAAATTGGGTATTCGCTTCTCAAAGTGCTGCTATTGGGTTATTACTACATTACAAAAATTTACTTAAAATGCACTGTGCGAATTATTGGGCAAGTGAAGTAATTCAATGAATAAGGAAAAAAACCCATTAAACGAACATACAAAAAACAAGAAAATTTGCGAACACAAGAAAACAAAAATTATTTTACATTTCTTTAAAGAAAATATCTAAATATAAAACTAGCGATACGACACCAAACCTTTCATATGATACATTTGCTATGAACGAAGTGAGACAATGAACCCATAAAATACAATTAAATAGAGAAAAAAACAAAAATAAAATATACCCGAAATTCCCGCCTTTCACAATGTTTCGGAAAAGAGACTCATTAAGGTATAGGTACATATGTATGTACATACATGTAGTCGTTAATGCAAATGGCAGCATTTAACTAGTCAACTGTTAATTTATGCCAAACGACGAGCGAATCATGACTGCACTTTTAACACTATTCTTTTTTTTTGGCTTGTATTGCTCAGTTGTTTGCATTTTGCAATTTCTATTTGCGTAGCCGCGAAATGGCACTCGTAAATTAAATGCTAGATGGATGTGCCAAGTTGCAATGCTCTGTCTACAAGCAGGCAAACTCAAGTTAATGTAAAGATGATTGGCAGTTAATAAGAGTTAACTACTAACTATTTGCCTTAATAAGTGACTACTGGGCACCCGCCCATTTGAGGATACGATAGCGTTTATTTCAAATATTATCTGATAATTTATAGTCAAACTGAAAATTAATGGCTTGAAAAATGATAATTTTACACATCTAATTAAATATAAACGCAGGGTTAAATAAGTAAATGCATACATACATATGTACATTAGATTGCATCACCAAAAAAGTTGCGGGTTTTCCGGCGGGATTACAAAACCTAGTATATTTTAAGACTTCTACAAAAATATTTCGGAAAAATATTAAGATTTAAGTGGGCTGGAGCGGTTTGAGTTTTTTATGAATAATAATATTAAAAAATTTATCAACGGAATCTTAATAATGAGATTTTTGATGCTGTTTTTTTAGCTTTTTTCAAAGATTTGTCTACGAAAAACTTGAATAACTGCTCCAAAACTTTACCGATATAGACTTATGTGGTATCAGTAGAAAGGTATTTTCTCACCCTTTTTATTTTTTGCAAAACAACGCATTCACGTCCCAATGTTTTCTTTATCAAATACCAACACATCTTAATTCAACATGGAATGGCACTCGTTTATCTTAGCTTCCTCTTTCATACTTTGAATGAGCTTATTCACAAAGAAATTAAAAGGTTGAGAAAATACCTTACCAATGATACGTACTAAGTCTAAATTGTTAAGGGTTTGGCTGAGTTATTCAAGTTTTTCTAAAACCAGTCTTTGAAAAAAGTTCAAAAGCCTCATTATCATAATTCCGTAGAACATTTTTTTTTTTATATTTTTATGCAAAGTTTTAAAGCTTAAACTGTTTAGTCATCTGAGGCATTTTTATTCAAACAATTAATAAAAAAACTTTTTTATTAATAAAAACTCAATTTTTGGAGGTATTTTCAAATCGTTTCAGTTCACGAAATTAAAATATAATAGATTTTATAATTCCAGTGGAACAACAGTACCGATTTTTTTTTTATGGGGAGTGAAGCGGTCTAATGTACATATGTATGTATTGTATAATAAATGTATTTCCATACAATACGGACATTATGGCAATGACAATCATCTAATTGAGTACGTTATAGTAGGTGTTCTAAATTCAAGTTTAAGATTTTAAATAGCATAACGTAGCCTCCGCGGTAAAAGCTACTAATTGCAATTTATGGTCAAAATGACTTTTTGGTACTAACCGAAAGGCGGGAAATATCTCAACATGCTGGTGAAAGCAAATAATAGCGTTTTCAGATAAACTACGACCCTATTAGACAGCTAATCACTAAACGTCAGGAGCAATTTAGAGGAACATCGCAGTCCTCTTGGAAAACTGGAAAACCTTAATATACCCTATCTTGGCAGCGGCTTCCAGGTTAGGCAGCAAGGCGGACCCCAGGAGACTAATTCACAGTCTGCTAAGGGCAGGACACTCACGTAGGATATGCCCCTACTGTCTTCTCTTTCATTCTGCATCCCCTAAAGATCTTATCATTGGTCCGAGCCAGTCTTAAAGCATAGGTCAAAGGACCTACTGAACACTTCACACGAATTTTCGATGTATTTTGGACTCTCACACTGCGATCGTTCTAGAAAGTTTGGTAAGCAGATTTCCCTCGCTATTAATTGACTGTCTACTTCAACGTACCACAGATGCATAGCTGTTTATAGGTCTAGCCATGATGTATAAATCTAAAGGATTTCTCTAGGTGACAGTCTACATGTTTTACCAAAGACCCTTTTACATTAAATAAGATTACACGTAAATACTTTACCTCGGAAGAAATTTGATTAGTGACTCCTTTAAGGGCAGGAGGAAAAAGGCTGTTCCACCTTACCTTTGTAACACTAAAACACTAGTTTTGGTTGGATTTGCGCAAAGCCAATGTCACCACATCAAGGGTTAATCATACGTAGTGGTATTTATTTGCGCTCTCCTGCAACAAATGACAAAGAGCGCTTGATATTAGGCAGACCACAGACCTGGGCGTACATAACAGAGCCGTTAAATTTGATGGGCAGGAAACCAATTACCGAGCACCAGAGCACCAGAGCACCAATGAACTCCGCTCCTGAAATATTGACGCCCTTCTGTACGGTTGCCAAACTTACTGAGTTAGGAAGGACAGTAATGAATTTTCACTCGCTGTACTGAAAATTTTCTATTCCCAGTTCAGTATACAAATGTCCTTATTTTTCCAAAATGTGTGCTGATTTGTACTGATTTTTTAATCTCTATTCCACTTCGTTCACATCAGTGGCGGATATAGCATTTCGGTTGGGGAGGGACGTTTGGGACAACTTGCCAAATAAGGTTAAATTAAAAATAGTTCTAACACGTTTCTGCGAAGAGTGACCCTTCAAAGTTGAAGCTATATGACCAGCTGGAAAAGTAAAAATTTTATGTATAATCTATTAACAAATAGCAAGATAAAAAATTGTACATTGTGTTTATTAAGTACTGGATGTACATATCGTCGTAAAGTACAAAACCGCGTATCGTCATTCTGTAAAACCGCTTTTCCAAGTCAAATAAGGTGAAAATAAGCAACAAGAATTAACAAGGCGAGCTTAGCACAGTGCGTAGGCAACTGGCTGAATCAGTGGGATCGTCGGTTCGAATCCTACTGAAAGAAATCTGATAAGGAATTGTGGTGATTTCCGAAATAGCTATCACTTCTACCATTTTTCAAATTATTGTTGCTTTTCCACAATAAGTTTTCATTAAAAAACGGCCTCGAGCTCAGTAAAAATTGTTGAACATAATTGTAATAAGGCCATAAAATAACAAAAATAAAAATTAATATTTAAAAATTACACTTTCATACAAAAATTTATTACGCACGTATTTGACCAATCACATCTGAGTATGTATATGTAAGTGTACATACCCAGCCAGCAAAGAACAACAGTACTCGTACAATTATCATCAATTTTCGTATCCGGAAAACGTTCGAAAAAGATTATGTCGTTTGAGAGCAATAATTTTTTTTTTATTTGCTTAAGCTCAACATTTGAAAGCATGCATGCGTAGTTTGGCAGTGGCTGAGTGTGCAGAGGAGTGTGCCGCTATTAATTAGCTTCCAGAAGGTGCCGAGCTCGAATTCCGTCAGGCGCTTCCTAATTTTATTTTATTTCATTTGAACCATGAAAAAGTATCTGAGAAGTGCAGAAGGAAAGCGTATTGACAGGAAAATTCAATCTGACAAATTTCAGAAAAAACAGCCTAAAACGTATCCTTTTCCCCACCATTTTCGGTACTTTTCTGTGCATACATTTCTGCCGCACAATTTAGTGGGAATATGGATCATTAAAGTATCCGGTTTTCATCGACTTTTTTCTGTTTTCAGATAGGCTCTCGGATTTTTTGCTGGCTGGCTACGCATCCCAAGCATGCTGATCTGCTCGAGCGGTGACAACACACATACATACATAGTGCATGCCCTGTAGTACGGAGGAGCGACTACAGGAATGATGAATCGTTAGCTACCTGATAAACTCCGCAATTACCAACCGACTACTTGCAGTGTATTTCAGCGATTACTTTTACAAGGCAATGTCCTAGGCGATAGTCACCATCGGCCCTCTCTGCACTACCGGGAGTTACCAAAGTCACTTGCGTGATTTATGAGCGCCCTTTGTCGTAGTTTTTCGCTATCTGGTTGGACTCTGCACTACCACGGATTAATAGAGTAGCTAGTTACCTAGGAGTCGGTGCAGTAGCGGTTCAAAAGTAGCGATTGACTCCAGCAGTATTGGTGGGTGCTTATCCATACAAATTGCGTGCTGTGGTGTTGATGGAAATTCAACATCGGAATGCGCATTTATGTGCCTGGCTGTAGCTGAGTGCGCAAAGATGCTTGCCACACTTTGTTGATATCCAGAGAGGGGGTCAGGGGCAGGCAATATGCAAATTAAACATTTTCTTTTTGTTTTTATCTTGATTATTCACTTCAGGGATGCATTTTCAGAATGAACGCGATCATTTCATATGGTAAAAAAGAATGTGATTTCTATTTTTGTTTAAACGTGTGTTTAATAAAACTATCAGTGAATTGAAAATGTTTTCTGTTCAAAAAACGTGTACTGAAATGTACTAATTTTTTAGCGCTAAAAAGCCGATAGTACTGAATTTTTGGGGAAAAAATCTGGCAACTCTACACTTCTGCCTGAACCTCTGTGCGAGCTGGAATCTATTTAGCAGCATAAAATCCACTCCATCCCGTAGAGGCCAGCCACACAAGCTATCGAAGGTGGCATTGCAGGATGGAGATTTCTCCCTTGCTCTGGTGCTTAGTAATTGATTTCCGCTCTAATTTCCGTCTTAATACTCGCTCAAATCGAATACTGCCTGCCGATTTATGGAAGGTGTGCGAACACAAACATACATATATCAGTTGGAGTACCTACATATATCACGCTACGACCCGTCGTAGCATAAATGCGTTCCTTACATCACCAATAAAACACATCGTGGGCCAAACCGGCTTACCATGAATAAATTCTCCGAAAGCTGATTTCCATAAAAGACACGAAAGAAATTTCTGACTTAAGTCTACGCTTCGTCGCTGACTTTGGTAAACAAAACTTTAAATATACATCTCGCATCTAAGTGTAATAGTGGTGCAAAAAAAAAAAAATGATTCTGACATCGATTCATCGATTTTTTTAAATTTTGACTCAATATCGATGAAAGGGGGGTGTGGAAAATTTGCAAAATCGCACAGTAATCGCGCCTACTTTCCATATAGTAGAAATATGAAAACTAAGAAAAGGTCCAATTTTTGACTGCTTCGAAGGTATCGAATCTGTCACTTCCTCAATCTCTGATAATCAGGGCCGAAGAAAATAAACGTGAAAAAATTCATTTTAAGCGCTTAGGTAAGCACTAAAACATTGGTAAATATGCTTGCAAATATGCTCGCAAAACAAAGTACAATTTAATGTTTTGTGTTTTATTCAGTTTATTTCAAGGATTAAAAAATTACAATGGACATACAAGTGTTGCTTGATATTCTAAAATAATGGAAATAATTTTTTTAAATATTCGTTATTCTCCATTTGTAACAAATTATTTTTAATCTCTTCAATAACGCCAATGCCTTCCCGTAGACACGAACCATTGGTTTTAAATTCTTGTACCAAGCAGAAATGCAATTGAAGTTACGGGTTAATAAAAACGGATTTATGTTTTTAAGACGAATTCAAAAAAAAACAAACCGAAGAAACGGTCAAGAAAAATGTATGTATGTAAAATCAATTTAGTCTCGCATTATCTATTATTCTGCATCAAAACCTAAATTTAAAAAAAAGAGGACTTCGAAGCTTTTCCCTTTAGGTAGCGATATGCATTCATGTAAGCGATAGTCATACATATGTATGTATATATGCTAACTATACCCGAGCGCACTCGTGCACAGGGTATTATAACTTTGTTCGCATAACGGTTATTTGTAACTGCCAAAACGAATCGAGATGTATATAGACAAATGTATACATAAGTAATCAGAATGAAAAGAGAAATCGATTAAACCATGTTTGTTCGTCCATACGTCCGTCTGTCCGTGTACACGATAACTCGAGCAAAAATTTAGATACCCAAGGTAGGTTGCTGTTGAAAATGGGCGAAATCGGACTGTAACCACGCCCCCTTCTCATATAACGTTTTTTTTTCGAAAAATGCAAAACCTTTGATATTTCAGTAAATATTGGATCCAAATTATTGAAAATTGGAATGTGAAATATAATTTTGGTACAATGAAATTTTTATGATGAAATACTGTATCTTAGTAGCCGCTTCACCAATACTTACCAAACTTGGTACGAGCCTTGCTTATAATCCAGCTAAGAAATTTGTTGAAAATCTTTGAAATCGGGCAATAGCCCCGCCCATCTCCCATATAACGGTAGTTTACAGAAACACGAAAACTACGATAAATCAGTAACTACTGAAGCTAATTAACTCAAAATCGATAGTTGCAATGACCACTGAGCAGAAAATTAGACCATTACATATAAATATCTGGATTTTGGACGTGGCGCCGCCCACTTATGACCACAAATGAGTATCTCGGTAACCGCTTTATCAATTTCTACCAATACTCGGTGCACTTAATAATTCGTAAAAGCAATTTGTTGAAAATTATTTAAATCGGACTAAAATTGCACCGACTTCCCGTATAACGTTAATTTTCGGATATACGAAAACTCCGATATTTCAATAACTGAAGACACCAATTTACTCCAAGTTAATACCTCCAACAATATTTTAACAATAAATAAGACTGTTATAAACTTTTAAGTATTTTGAAGAAGGTTGGAACGATGACAGGTGATAACTGCGCCGGTTATATAAAATTCGGTTTCGCCCGAACTTATACTTCTTTACTTTTTTTTTTAAATTTTGTTATGTATCACCGACGTCTTCCCAACATTTGAATCAAATGTTGTGAAAGAAACGTTTTTTTGATTAGTTTTATTGTAAAGTTGGTAAATATAATTTGTTTTGACTAATTACATATT
Source organism: Rhagoletis zephyria (assembly GCF_001687245.7). Lineage (NCBI taxonomy): Eukaryota > Metazoa > Arthropoda > Insecta > Diptera > Tephritidae > Rhagoletis > Rhagoletis zephyria. Next base: position 455,142 of record NW_016157185.1, read on the forward strand.
TGTCTTTGCTTAAGGGAAATCGCTTTCACTTTGGTCACAAGGTTTTTTTATATTAAATGATTTATGGCCAATCTATTGGCGTTTTATTATATCACATATGTACATACATATATACATAAAGGGAGTTGAGAAAACAAATCCATTACTCATTATATATGTACATAAGCATATTTTTCTCCTCGGTTATTTTACATTTGTACACTAAACTTAAGTAAGCGGGTGAATATGAATATTTGTATGTAAATAGTATATACTTAGATGTTTTACTATGATTTTTTGCACAAGCGATATATATATAACCCATAGTACGATTATAAAGATTTGTCAATAGCTGCGTGCGCAAACCCACTCACGCCAATCAATGAACTCTTTTATTACATATTTACAAACATGTCCACTTTGTACATACATATATACATATCTACTTTGCTGATCTTTTATCACACATACATGTTAATGTTTACCAGCCAAATTGTTTGCCAACCAATTTACTAACAAAAAGTTTATTGTTTTTATTGTTTCTTCTTTACAGCTGTTTTCAGCCTGCAACGCCAAAACACACAAATGCACAAACTACTCGTACATATCTCCACATCTATGTCACAATGAAGAGTATTATTTCTCACTTTTATAGTAATTATGGCTTTAGTTTTATTTATGTGGTAAGTAGAATTGTTTCTATGCATATTTTATAGCTTGAAATTTATTTGCATCGTTTTACGGGTACCAACAAGTGCGTACATATGTAAATGTTATCAGTGGCGTTGCTACAATGGGCGTGAGGGGTGGCCCGCACCGGTGGCCACTTGTTTGCGGTGATTTTCGATCGTCAAAAAATAACGGCAAAATCACTTTTTTTTCATTTAATTTTTTTGTAGTTTATCGCTTTTTTTTAATTCACTTCACTTTGCGATATGATTACTTCGAAATCTTTGACCCAAATGTCATGCTCTGTACAGCAGATTTTAACCCCAATATTTCTGCGTCATTAAGCACCCCCATGCAGGGCTGCCAACTTGGATGAAACCGTGCCATTTTTGGCATTATTTTACTTCAAATGGCACTTAATTTTTTACTTTGGCACAAAGTGCCAAAATGGCACTTTTGAAAAATAGTAATCTTTCAAGACATTTTTGGGAAAATGGTTTTCAACGAGTTAAATGATTAAATTGTTAAATTTTGCAAGGCAAGTGCATGCGATTTAACTTGTTTATGAACAAGTTTTGTTCATTTAACTGGTTCAAGCACGTTTAGCATATTTATTTCGTCAATTTGAAAGTCTTGTAACTCGATTTTGTCTTAACTCGAAAGGAAAAGTACATAGGTTTCAGCAGAGAAAATCCAAACTGGCTAAACTGGAAGTGGTTAAGAGATACATAAACTGATGATATACAGAGTTCATCAAAAGTAATCGATTCTCATGATTAGACTGCGGATTTTTATGCAGAAAATGAAACCTAAAAATATGTACCCCATATTTATAAACAAAATTTATACAAATTTATTTACTTTGATAATAGTTTCATGATAATACAACAAATGATTATGATGATGCAACGGAAAAATAACAGAAGCAATACAATTGATATCATAATATTGTAATCTAAATCTAATTACAATAAAATAAATAAATAACTAGAAATCATACTTATTTATAGGGATGTTGCGAATGTGGAGTTTTAGACATCCGCGGATGCGAATGCGGATGCCAAGTATTTTTAAGAAACAATTAGCATAATGGCGAGATCGTTGTTTAAACAGCGCCTACAAGCCAAACCAGATGTGTCAGGTTTTTCTAAAGCCTCTTAAAAAGAATTCTTCATTCTCATTCCTTTGGCTGTTTCAGAATTTGGGGAATCTGTAACTTCATCAGCGTTTTTCGATTTTAGTTTTTTTAATTCATTTTTAATACATTCTTCTGCGGCTGGTTTAAACAATTTGTGCTTATAGCGAGCTAAATAAGTGGATATGGAAAATAAATTATTATTTTCTAGGAATGAAAATTTTGAACACAATTCTGTTTTCAAAGTCGTAGCTGTCAGCTGAATCAGAATATTGTTATTCTTAAAAAAGCACCCCGTTTTTTTTTTAATTATTTGAGCATCGATTCTCTTTATAGCCAGACGTTGATCATTTCTGCTGGAAATCCCTGTTGAAGGAGCTTACTCTTTGACTTTTAATAGCAAAGAAGGGACAGTTTTACCACAGAAGTTTTTAGCCAAGGATCCAATGTATTTACCTACTAAAAAAATATTGCCTAACAAGTAAACAAAATTACTGTTCTTTAAATTTTTGATAAAAATAAATTCCCCAAAGAGCCCCATTTGAAATTATTAACACGAATATACGTAACATCAAAAGCAAATCATGAAAATTGGGTTAAGAATTACAGTGCACACTTTCTTCTTTTGTGTCTAGTAGTTTTTTTAAGATTGGTAAAAGAAAAATCATAATAAAGAAAGAAACCAATGCAGGTATTGAAAGAGAAAACAAAAAAAAATTGTTAAAAAGGCTAGGTTCCCTTTCACGTACGGCAAAGGTCAAGTAGAAGTTGGAACTTATACGACTGCCCATTAATAGCTCGGTTATATAGCTTAAGAAATAATATGTTTAAGACATTTTTATCAAAGTTGATAAATATGACATTTGACCAGTTTTGTTACATAAATACTCCCACGACCACGGACAAAAATATTGGCAACAATTTGTCATTTTGTTTGCCATATATACGTTTATCGGTGCACTTGCACAAGATTAATTCGAATGCGAATGCGAATCTTAACATTAATGCGGAAGCTCCGCGGTTGCGAATGCGAATCTGAATATTCGCAACAACCCTGCTTTTTTACATTGCGGTGAAACTTGAATATCCACACCGGGTGCCACCCTTGCTAAATACGCCATTGTGTGTTATTGCATAAATGCGTGGGAATGCAATTTTCTTAATTTATTTACGGCTTCAACTATCTTTGATTTGGTTGCATAAATCTCCTTTGTTAACATCCGATAGTATATACATACATACATACATATGTATGTTAAAACTGACTAGGTAATTTCTTTCGACCGGTGCGAATAATTTTGCATAAATTCAGAAAACTAAATCTCAACGTTCAGGAAAACTGCTTGGTTTCCCTAGAGAGCATACAATCGGGCTCAAAAACAGTAGTCGGCAAAGCTAACTCACGTGAGTAAGTAGTACGCTCATCACAAGCATTCTTTTAAAGCGTAGAGAGACGGCAACGTTGATCCGGATTAACGCCGCAATCGATCTGATCAAAATTGTGCCTTAACAGATGGCAGCAATGCGGATTTACGAGCCGCGAGGTCGTAGGTTCGAATCCCACGGCCAGTAGAATATTCTTTTTTTTTTATTCATTCAATTATAACTTCTATATTTTTTAAAGATGTTTTTAATTAGTTGTTTTTGATAAAAAAAAATTTGAAATAAAATAAAACAAACGAAAATAACATAAAGTAAAATTAAATACATAAATCGAACAAAATTAAAAAAAATTAAAGTAACAATAAAAACATTTTGGCAATCCATCCAACCGAGGATCGAACCTGGGACCTGCAGGCTTGTACTACGCAGCCCTCACCACTCGGCTACCGCGGATGAAGTAGTTGGCTGCTTTGTTTGCACAGGGAGCGTAGAACACAAATGAAAAACAAAATTACTTAGCGTGGACATATACCTTTTCATCGGTAATGCAGTCACCGTATTAATTCAAATAAGTTCTTATTCAATTTTAATTGGATCCCTTTCTGAATTAGTTTGATGATAGCATTACCGATGAAAAGGTATATGTCCATGCTAGTTTTGTACTTTCTCTGTATTCTACGTTCTCTGAGTTTTCGTCAGTGTTGTCATCGAATATTCGCTTAATCCGAGTTAAGTTTGGGAATTAACTCTAGGACTTAATCCGGTTCAACTACAGTTAATTCCCGATATAATTCCGAATTGACGAGTTGATCCGGATCAACGCTGCCGTCTGTTTAAGCTTTTACACTCTTCAAATCAGTCGTTGCTTAGACAGCAGAGCTGTAAAACTATCGATAGCCATTCCATTCGATATTTTCGATAGTTTGCATTGATACCATCGATACTACTGATAATATCGAATAATTTTAAAATGCATTGACGAAGCTATTTATATAAACTTTTTAGTAGTTTTGTTTAGTTCCTGAAGAATTAGCTTACTGTCATATAGCAATTTTAGGTTGCTTTTGTCCTTTCTCTTAGATTTTTAAACATTTCAAACCGATAATTTAAAAAACTAAAATTCCAATTTGTATAAAAACAAATCGCTTGTAAACGTAAAAAAAAATTGTATGTATTACAAAAAAACGTTCATCAGTAAAACTCAGGCTATGCCACAGTATTTTTGCGCAAAACTCACTCCAAGAACCCAAATCATTATACAAATAACCGAACCGTACCCCAACTTCTACATGATTATTTATCCATTCAAATTATCAAAAAGAAATACAAGAATCCCCAAAATTTCACCAACTCCGGCTTATATCAATAGTTTCTTCCATCGGAGAAAAATCACTAACACCATAGTATGGTTCCATAAAGGTATACCAACTAGTTTTTGCAAATTTAATGACACCCAGTTCACATGATTCAAGTACTTGAAAGCAATTCTTGTACATTCTCTCTCGGGTTTTCTTTTTGCTTTTACACGCTTCAATTTTGTTGCATTCAAGTTTTTGGTTCTTTAAATGGGAAACAACGAAAATGTGAATTGCTGTGCTTGAAGCTTGGACCCACTTGACGGTTCAGATGCATATTCGCACTTACCTTTTCTTCTAACCCCTCTCTTCCACTGCCAAGCGGATTTGAATTCAATACTTGAACCATGTAAAACCCGTCTTACTATTGACACAACCTGAAAAATGCGCCAAATCGCAATGCTCCAATAGGTAAAACATAGTGATGTGTAAGCAAATCAATGTTACCGAAATCCCATTAAAAAAAAAGCGTTGTAAATAGTACAAATAATATAAACAGTTTTTATTTAAAGAATATGAAAATACATTTAGTAATCTGACAACATTTTAACAACATAAATGTATTCATTAATATTTACTTCGCTTGTTTATATTCTCAGTTGGTATCTTTCAAAAATTTACAAAGACTATCAATAGTGCCCAAAGACCACTCGATAGCGCAAAAATAGTACCATTCGATCCTATCGATAGTACCATCGATAGTCTTACATCTCTAACAGACAGCAACGAAGCATCATATGCGAAGGCTGCATTGGTAATTTTCTTATGCCACAGTGTGCGCTTACACATGTATGTAGAATATTCGATAAAAAAAAAAATACTTTATGGGGCTGTTCAGGGTATTGTGGAAATGGCTTTGCATTTGCAAATTTAAAGCTTGCTACCATGGCAACCCTTTGCATTGTATTGTTGTGAATTTACAAAGTCACCGAAATATGGAAATGCAAGATCATATGTACAAGATCCTAAACAGCCTATACGATTCCAAATACTTTTGGTGAAATGCAATGCCTCTTGTGTCACTTCACCATTAAAGGTGAGCGGGAATATAATGTTAAAAGGGATTATATTTTTCTTTCCTATACATTATTACCTTTGATATACAATAACTATTTTTTTTTCATTCGTTAAGCTTTAAATAAAGTTCTCAACAAAAACCGCAGGAGCTTTTTTCATTACATATGTTGGTTTGAAACGTACTTTGCCATTTTTCTTAAGATCTGCAAACTAATCTAAGAAGTCTTGATAGAAGATTTTTCTTAAACATCATTTTACATTTGGTTTTCTTGAGACTTGTGGACTAGCTTTACAAAATAAAGAAATTCCTTCAATAAAAATCGAAATCGATAATAGATATATACATACAGATATATGTTATAAATACATATGTCCATACAATAATTATTTTATAAGGAAAACAACAAAATTATTACTTTTTTCAAGCAAAATTTGTCATTCTCACAAGTGTTAATACATACGTTACATTTAACCCATACCATTCATAGCCCGAACACAATGAAAACGACGAGCTACGGACTACAGCTGTCAAATTATTTTAACACGTACTATTATGTAGATAATTATTTTGGCGACGACCGGGCTACGCGACGGCTGTGGTTGTAGCCAGATTAGATCTATTTCTATTTTTCCGGCGACAGATAAGGTTCTTCCTCTTCTTTTATGTCAAACTCATACAAATTCATGATGTCGCTGCCGCGTTCAAAAAAATCATGTCGCCATCGACAAAGCGTTTAGATAATGAAGATAACAAAGTGGACGCTGTGGCCCGTAGCTCGTCGTTTTCAATGTGTTCAGAACTTCACTTTTACACCACTGTAGCGCAAATTGGTCTGACCTGTCAGTTCAGTTTTGCGCTTTCGCGCTGCACGGATTGCACGGTTTGCAAAGCTGTCCCATACGAAACTCGGTTTTTACGGTGCAATCTTTTGCGCCACCCGCCGATCCTGTGGGATTACCCCGAAAATCAACATAACAACGTTTTATACGAATTTTTTTTTTTCGTTTTATGTGTTATTGGCGCTGTCGTTTATAGGTTATCCATCTTATCTTCTATTTAAAAAAAGCAAACCAGTAACAGCTGATCGCTATTGAAAATTCAATTATGTTCCCCAAGAAGTATATGAAACGAAGTGATGCAACATTTGGCTCACTGTGCGCATCCTCGAAAAAAATTTTCTCTATTTGCAGCAAAATTACAATTTTTAAAAATGTAAATTATTGCAAATATCAGTAACGAGATAAATATAGCAACTAAAGTAAATTTTCGAAAATGGACGTGGCACCGCAAATTTTTTGTAAAAATATGTATAACTTAGTATACGTGTACAATTAACCTTTTTCAAAACCACTTATATCGGACAAAACTTATGCCTGTGACTGTGCACCTGCTTAGCGAATGCGAGACGGTCGCGAGAAGACGGGAGAGGTACCTGGACCAATACTGGCCAAGTGACGAATCAATACAATCGCTAATCCCTGGGGATCTCCTCAAATTTTTGGGCTCTCTAGGATTAGATGAGGCACTGTAAATAGTTGAGGGCACAATAGATCTCTTGGTCGCAGTGCATACCTCTATTAATGATCTATCTATCTATGCCTGCCTCCCATATGAAAGAAATTTTAGTTGGCGCAATTGCAATTTTTCTTGCTGTAATAAGAAGTTCACCTAAATTCAAAAAATTCTGTGAGAAAACTATTTCAGGGTACATACAAGACAAGATATCCGAGGGATGAGACGATACGAGTAAATACAAGTACATACTCGATACTTTGCGTTCGATACCAAGTAATTTTGGTATCGATACTTTTAAACCAAGTACTGATTAGGTATCGAAAAAAACATATACTCGTTTCGATACGCAGGCAAATTTGTCTTCGAGAATTTTTCTTCTTGACTGGATGAATGTTCAATACAGATGTTTTGACGCGATGTTAAATTCACTGGGCCAAATTACACGAGAGTAAAAATTGCGCGCGCAGAACGATTTGTGAAAGTGAAGAGGAACAGAGGAGGCGAAAGAAATGCGCCAAAATTGCACATCATGGCCGTTGCGGCAATTTTTGCGCACAATTTTTACTCTCGTGTAATTTGGCCCAATAAGTAACCCCGTGATATGGCATGTGCTTAATGCGTTCGCGGAGCCTAGATACTAGAAAATCATCCATATTTAAATGCATATCGTACTGAATTGCTTTTAAGAATTTATCTTGGTAAAATTTAATCGGTATAATTTGGTTTTATACTCTTCACACTTCCAATTGTATTCGAAATTCTACGAAATGATGTATGTATTAAGAAGACATTTTTGAAACTATCGTATTTAAATTTTTGGCTCCTAACAGTTCTAGATAATAGTACATTTACACTACACTGAAATCTAAAATTTTCCGAAATCTTTCGAAATTCAGGAGTATTTCCCATATGTTTTCATGATTTCGATTTCCTGTATTTCAATTCTAAGACGAACGATTGTAAAAATACTACTAAAAAATCTATCCGGATTCTATTTAAGACACATTAGACACATTTCCGTAGTTAATACCATGATAAAAATATAGTAAGGTAGAACCGCTGAGAGTCACTTTTAAAATTCTTGACGTTTCCAAACAATTTAATTTTTAAATTTACTCACAAACTCACACACACATTTTCATTTTCAATCTCAAGCAACAACAATTTCGAACAATTTCAATTTTTCATTTTCACTTTTATATGATTTTAAAATGTTGGCAAACTTCAAAAAAAAATCATGGCCGGCAAATTGAGAGAACGGTTCTACCTTGCTATGTTTTTATCATGGTTAATCCCAAGAATATTTTATTTTAAGCATATAAATATAAAAAATAACAAAATAACAGTACTAGCTCGTGGCCATCGGCTTAAGCGCATTGGTAAGGCAGGTTTGTCGATCTGCCAAAGTAAATTAGAAACAACAACTCTGCTATAGTTTGGCATATATAGGTTAGATTAGGTTTAGCTAGCTTAGGCCACTAAGTTGTTCCACAGAGACCATTAAGATTCATACCGTTACCAGATAAACTACGACCAAATTAAACAGCTTATGAATAAGTACCAGGAGTAATGTCGAAGAACATCGCAGTCCTCTTGGTAAACTATAACACTTTATTGTACCCAAATTTTTCGGGAGCTTTCTGTTTTTTCGCTCCGTATCTCCTATACATAGATCTGATCATTGCTCGGAGATAATTTAAATGCGGATCATCAGGGAAATCGGAACTTCATCTATCTGCGTAGTTTCCAACCGGTGGCGGATACAGGGGAGGGCCGATGATCGCCCCTTCTTGAAAATTTCGAACTTTTTAATTCGATTTTTAAGAAATATTAAGCCGTTTTTTAGACCATTGAATTTTACAGTAATGCCGAATTTCCACTAGGCATTGAAATGACAAAAAATGCATGCCATTTAAAAAAAGGCCATGTGGAAATGAACTTAATGACTATGTTTTTAATGTAATGACACGATTATTTTTTAATGCCCGACTTTGTCATTTGTCATTTTTGCCATTTAATGCCTAGTGGAAATCCAGCATAAGCTTAAAGTAACTGATTTTTGGCCTTTTTTTTTGTTGACTATGTTAGCCATTTTATTCCATACAAAACATTTTCGACGATTGTTTTGTTATATGGAGAAAATGAGCAACACCTTCGACGAAAAAAATTAATAGTACTTGGAATTGAACTGCATACTCAAAAAGTTTCTAAAAAATTGAATTAAAAAGCTCGAAATTTTTACAAAGTTTGTTGATTTATTTTTTAATTTTGCACAAAGATTGAAACTTGGATTTATATGGTTTCTATTAAAAATACGCTATACCTTTAAAAACCATACTTAAAATTAAAAATTTTTAAAACAAATGGTGAAATCTTGCCAATATGTGAGTGTCGTAAAGTTATGATAAGAACTATATGTATGCGTGTCGAATTAAACTTTTTGATACTACTTTTTATCTATTTCCGCGGTGAGTGTAGAAAATTTCACATTCAACTGTGTAACCAGACATTCGTAGGGTGATAACAGCAAAATGCGTAGAAAGAACGCTTGCCGCGTTAGTTACCGATATAGCTAAGGAAGTATACTATTTGGACAATGTCCTTCCTCGGAGAGCGGATAGATTAAATTTTCGGGCTAATTATCGGCATCTAGCGCTGAAGATTATTATCGAAAGGTAATATGTAGTGGAACTATTATTTCCATACATATGTATAAAATTAGGGAATATAGTACGCTATCAGTTTGGAAGGAGAGTATAAAGTGTGGTCAGAACGATGAACAAATGGGGTAAGCGAAAAAATCAGCAGCAGAAGTTCTTGGTAACGCCTTGGGACGACGAATATGCTTTTCCGTTGATTAACAAACTTCTCCGCATTCTGACTACACTTCTAGCTAGTAACGCTACCTCGGAAAGAAGTTACCCTTCGCCGGTTAAAAACATGGTTCCATAGTACCATGAATGAAAAAAGACTGATAGGTCTAGCACTTTTACAAGTACACTGGGGGCCAGTTTTTCAGTGCACTGTCGTGGTTTAAACTTAGTTTAAACGCCCGAGCTGGCTGCTATAAACTAAGGGCCAATTTCAAATGCATATTTAAATGGCACTTAAGTTGAATTGTGGATTGTTAATTAAATGTCATTTAACTGTTGTTGGGTTTCAGATCAACTTTGTTTAAATATGCCAAACAATTGGCAATCTAAGATTAAACTGCGCAAGCGCAAAATTTAGTTTGCCATTTAAATTATTATAATCAAAATTCCGAATAAGTTGTTAAGTTACTTAATTACATCCCTCATTTGATAGACATTAAAAGCAAAAAATAAGTATTTATGTAATATACACAAATATATACTGCTTTAATGAACCCAGAGCATAAATATTTATCTTGTGCTTTTTTACAAAATAGTATAATTGTTTTATTACATACATGGGACTCTGTAAATGGACCTTGCGCCAAATTCACCACATGAAACTTACTTAAAGTAAAATTATAACACAAAACATTTTAATTCGGACTTCATGAAAATTACTAGAACCTCTATTTATGTGAAAAATAAATCAAGGTTCAAGCAGTTTGCATGCTTGTAGGTCATATAGCTTCGATTGGTCACTCCGCTGTGAATCAAGTTAAATGCCTGTAATTTAACGTTATTCGACAAGTCGATCCCAATCGCCCCTACCCAAATAAAATCCTGAATCCTCCACTGTTTCCAACGAAGCGCCATCTGCGGCAAGCCTGACGGCCCCCTCATAGCCCGTACATATGCAGCCTTACGTCTAGAGAAATAAAAATAAATAAATATCGATCACAACCCACACTCTTTTTAACAGGAACCGTAAATAGCAGTTATTTTTTTCAACAGTTAAAGTTGGCCAGATAATTTTTATGTCCGAAATAAAAGTCTTTCCGCGTAGTAAACAAACCGCTTATATAAATTAAAAAAAAAGGTGCCAAATCAAAGACGACTTAAATAGCTTTTAAACAGAAATAACGAACGAAGGTTACCCCTTCTATTTATATTTTTTTTTATGAATTAATAGAAAGGAAATGCATATACCTAATCCAAGGTTTGTTCTATAACAATTAAAAACATTTTTTATTGCAATATTTTTCAATAGCTGGCTTTCCTCCTTTAAACATATCAATTTTAAAGCTACTTTAGTTCTCCTTTAGTTGATACCAAACTTGTTTGATTTGGATATGCCATTTGTTTATTATTAGGAAAATACTTTTACTTAATATACTTAAAAATATCTAGCCAAGTTTAACCATTGAAAAAAAGTAACTGTTTATGATCCCTGCCTTTTAACAATATTCATGAATTAAGTTGTTCTTGCACTACTATCGGACATTAAAAATTTCGGTCAAGATTTCGTAATTATAACTGATTCAAATTCTTTCTTTGCAGATACTAGTTTATACAACATCTGCGCACAGTGTACCGTCCTGCGGCTTATATGGAGCGCCACCATGCCAATTCGTACCAGCACCGCCGGGACAAACGCCATCTTGTGCTCGACCGGGCCGAACCTACTGCGAACACGTGGACAATTATCCAACGTAAGTTAATCGCTCTATAATATCACCAATGGGCATCAAATCAAAATGAAACGATTAAAACACGATAAGAAATACGACGGTGTATATGGGTGGCATCAATATTATTCTTAATAGCCTCTGCGAATCTTATAGGCAGTGATGCTGGTAAATTATCTTTGTTAGATTGTGAAATGTTTTCACACAAATTTTTTAAGGCTCCGAGACCAAAAAACTTCGCCAGTTGCCTCTCTCCTTTGCGCAGTTGTGCCAATTGTTCATCATAAGTGCGGACAGTTTCTTCCATTATGTTCGGGGGCGCCCCTGTTTTCGTTGACCACCCATGGGTACGGAGTCAAAGGATATTTTCACCGGATCGTCGCACAGTGTTTCGACTATATGGAGGCATGTAGAAAAAAGTCATGGTGACAGTTGATAAAAAAAACCGGTTGGGTTTAGAGAGGGAAAGGTTAAAGTCATAAAGAAAAAATGTCACATAATTTGCTCACCCCCCACTACACGAACGGTACATTTCCAAAAAATACTGGAATCTAGTGATGGGCGAGTCCGAGATTTTTTAGTCGATTGTCTCGATTGTTCAAATATCTCGATTGTTCTCGATGTTTTCTCTCGTAGATGAATTATCACTCCAAATAGTCGTGCTTAAGCTGAAGTAACATATTCGCTAACAATTTAGCAAATCACCTCGGCCTCGCTGCTGACCAGCGGCTGTTAAAACTCAATGGTTCTCTGCGATGTTGCCATTTTAGCCGTTTTCCAGTTAAATTTAGCCTGTTGTGAGAGCAAACAGCAGCACAAAATTTGGTTTAACCATGGCGTGATAAAATTCTTGGTTTCAGTATTATAAATTTTTTGGATGCAAGAAACTGCAGTTTTTACCTCCCTTTTATTAGCTCGGGATGTAACTATGTAATATTGATGCGCCTAAAAGAAACAGAAGTGTGATAAGCAGATGTGGTGCTTTCCGAAATAGTAGCTATAACTTCTACCGCTTAGACTCTATTCTTTTTTTTCATTTTTCCTTATAACAAATAGTGCACTGAGAAAAGATTCAACTAATATACATACAAATTTCTCTCCAAACAAGATTTGATAACTATCCATAACCAAATCATGTAATTGTAACCAATTAATGTTGACAGAAATATATATATACATATATGTATACTATAGTTGATATTACTAAACTCTTTTGTTAGTGTGGCATATAGGTAAGATAAATTCTTTACTTTTTTGCTTTCATTTTCATTCGAACGCCAATAAATTTTTATTGGGTTGGCAAATTAGAATTAGCTAATTAACAAAAGGCTAATAAAATGTCTTAATCTTCTAGCAAAACCACTTTAGACTTACTTTAGTGATGAGAGATGGGAAATATCGACGATACTATCGATATATTGATGGCTTGTGCTTTCTAAAGAATCAGACAGGTAGAACCACATCATAAATAACATAAAAGCGACGCATTACATACTAACAAATATTTGTTAGTTTTTTCCAAGGCGAATTCACACAAGGTGGTTTTGCCATAGTAGCTGGACTTTCGCCGCGGTGATCCTTAGCGCCAGTTTTTCATTGCAAGTTTCAACTTAGATCACGTAAACAACGTTCATACATTTATCACATCTGGCTGACACTTGATAAGCTACTCTTAGCTTAAACCTTTCTAGCTAGCTAGCTAGCTCGAGCATTTCAACTAAGTTTAACCCACAGCCCTGCTATAAAAAACTGGCCTCTAATGTCAAAATGATGTTATTGTTGTAAATTTGCGGTAATTTCTTGCAGCTTAGCAAGCGTCTACATTCGAGATGCTTCCTCTATACATTTGCTTTGTGGTTGAACTTAATGACCAAGACGACTCGACTGAACGATGGAAACTTTTCCGTTCCTCGAATTGTTAGATGCCTCATAAAATACCATAAAATTTTTTTAGATTTTACATTCAAATTTTTACATTTTTCAGTATGTATTAATATTTGAATTTTATTAAATAAACGATTAAAAAAGAGCGAAATTGCGTATGACCTCTTGTTTAGTTAACAATAATATCTTATACGGAGCGAATTTTACTTTTTGATAAACGGTCCTGAATATTTCGTCCCTAATAGAAAGCCTGAAATTTCCGCACCTGTATTCTGAATTTTCGAAGGAATATTATTTATTACCATTCAGGCCTGCTGACCAGACATCATCGAATGAAGCATGATACTGAACAAATTTTAGTATATGTACATATGTATGTCCATATCGTCAACTGATATGCAAAGGCCTTAACAAAAAAAAGATCCAAAATTTTCTAATTAATTGATTATGATACATTTCATCGAATTACAAGGCCCCACATCGTTTTATACAAAAATAAAATTTTGTTGGTTACGTCTTTTTGCGTTTCAGGTGACGATATGGTTAGGAAAGCAACAAACAATTTTTTGGTTAAGACAGTCTATGTACGTATGTATTTGCGTAGATATGAAATTTGTTTGTGCGGTGGTATGACGGAATGCCAGTTACACAACAGTTACCTTTTTGGCTTTTTTCCGTTTAGATATGTAAATATACAAAAGTACGAACGCGCATACATACATACATATATACACATATATCTTAAGAAAATACCTGTTTTCTTGTCCCAATCACCAAAAGTTAGACGGACCGGACCGTCTGCCGGTGACAAAACAATAAACTGATGGATTGTCTGCATCGTGATTTATTTAATTTTTATTGTTTTCGTTTGTTAGTCTCGCACCCTTTTACCGTTCCCTACATTTCTGATGGCACGTGACTTGAATGAGATGAGATGAGAGCTGACTAGCTTTTGGCGCTGAGTTTTGAATGAATTTTACAGAGCCAGTTTTCAGCGTTTACGGAGCAAGTTTAACGCTACACCTTATTTTTGCCTTTTACAGCAATATTTCGTATAAGTGGTCAGCGTACTAGGAATGTTAATTTTTCCGATTTTTACGAGAATAAAAATATGGGTATCAAATAAAAGAGGGAATTTCTTTAGAAGTTAAAAAATTTAATTTTTTTGGATTCACAATGATGAAAAGGTAATTTTTTTATTGAAAGACGAAGTTCGAGGATGTTATCGAGCTTATATAAGTCCTTAACGTATAATTTTTTCAAAAGCGAATATTGCGAAAATTCAAGGATCAAATTTTAGAAGGATATTTTCAATACTTACTAGTCCTTATGTACGAAAAAAATTGAATCTGGTTAAATTCTACAGAATTTTCTCTTTAATTCGATACCCACACTTACGGTGATCATTCGTACCGATTTTGGCGGGACAGTACGCTTTGACGGGTGGGTAACGTTCAGAGAGAATACCCCATATATAAAATTAAAACCTTTGTAAAACTTAACAAAATAAATGTTTTGGGTGAATAATTCTGGCCGTAAGCCATGGTATAAGAATTTTACTTACCAAGAGAAATCCCGAACTCTTTAAATGCTTTTACGAAGTTTGATCCGTTGTCCGTTATCGTATAAACAATTTTTCTGGCTAGTATGCTAAACTGCCTGTTTATATTGTTAATAAGTTCAGTTATCCGGTCGAAAGAATGAGTCCCTTTAAACCTCCAACAAGCTAACTTTCTCGAGAAGTTTTCGGTGTCTAGCCAATGGCATGTCATCCCGAAAAGTAACCTGTTTCCACCTGACCAAATATCCGCTGTTGTACAGACATACTCCACTTTTGTTAGGGCACCCGATAAACTTCTTATGAAATCCGCGTAGCTGTCGGCTAATAACCTAGTTATTGAACGCCTGCTGGAGGCATTTTCTCCCGAAAATAATTTTAAAAAGCTCAATGATGGACAACGTTTAGCATGTGTCCGAAATGAAGTTTAGCACGTTGCGACTGAAAGAGGAGCCTCGTCCAACGTTTTTTTATATTTTCATTTTTCTTTTCCTTAACTTCCTCGAAAGTTTTTGGATGATGTTTCCGCAGATGGTTTACGTAATTTGAGTTAACTCGCAAAGAAAGAATTTTGCAAACGGCAATTATTCCCAACATTCTCTTTTCATAAGAAGTTTTTGATCGATAATAATAGTAAGTATTTTATATGCATTCAATTTGGAATTTACGATTTATTTAAAGCAGGGTCGGATCCAGAAAAAAATGTTTTCAGAAAAAGTATGCTTTGTATATTACATGATAAGAAAACGATTAAGAACAAGTAAAAAAGTCTAAGTTCGGGAGGAGCCGAACATTAGATAGAAAGTTCAGTTAGACATAATGAGATAAACTAGGAATTAAATGACACAAATTTTAATGACAAAGTTGGACATTAAACAATATTCGTGTCACTATGTAAAAAAATAGTCGTTAAATTCATTTCCACATGGCATTTTTTAAATTCCTCCAATTTTTTGTAAAACCCAAAACTTGATTGAAAATAAAATCTATGATAATTGCATTGGAAAATGTATTTATGTTAATAGAGGCTTTGAAGTATTAAAAACATGCTGTGAAATATTATTAGAGTTATTATTCCAAATAAAATAGATAGCTAAAGTTTTAATATTACAACATTGGTATTACTATTATTACTTACATACATATCGTCGTTTAAAGTGCAAAACCGCGTAACTGACATTTGCTGTCAAAAATTGGATTTGCACACACAAGCTCGTGGCTCAATTCTTATCCATTCATCCTGAAATATACTTGCCAGAAATGCGATTGCGTTATAAAAAAAAAGAGAACCATTTTGAAATATGAGTGTTTTTACTATCTAGAAAATATTATATGCAACCTCACATATGTACGTAGGTTTACATTATCTTGTTACGTGGTTTGGCATTTTGGGGTTTGTACTTCAAACGACGATATATTATTTATTGGAGATATTTTAATTTAAATAAAAACACCTGCTATGCCAAAAAGTTATTATTACATTTCATTACATAACACCCAAGCTATACAACTGTCCTTCAGTATTCTCCTATAGTAAAATTAGAGCAGAAATAAAATACATCTTTACATAAGTTTTTGTTTCATATTAGTATAAAGACGTGGGTTGAAACCCGCGGATAAAAACTAGTTTTTAATAAAAATGATTAGGTTTATATAATAAGGGCCATTTGCTCAAAGCCTGGTTGACACTAATCCTACTCTCCGGTTACAATCATTATCGACGTTTTCGACTCCATGCATATAACACGGTGTCGGTAACGTCGATGACCATGTTTAACCTGAGATTAGTGTCTACCAGGCTTTAAGCACATGGCCCTAAATATATAAGGGCCATTTTCTCGACTGCCTGTTAAATTTATCTTGCCGTTAAAAATTGTTATTGACGTTATCGACTGCATGGGAGCGACACATTTGACGCGCAATCAAAGCACAGGCAGTCAAGAAAACGGCCTAACTCTGTACAAAGAGTAAACTAAAGTAAAACATAGTCATAAATAATTTACTTAATTTTAAATACTAATGATTTTAGGCGTCTTGAAAAAGTGAACTGATTAAGGGCCAGTTTTTCAATGTCTGGTTAACACTAACTACAGGTTAAACATCTTTATCGACGTTATCGGTTCCCTGTTATATGTTATGGAGTCGATAACGTTGATAACGATGTTTAACCAGACATTGTGAAACCAGCCCTAATTTCATTAAAAAATTGGGTACGTAAACTAATTGCGTATTAACTTTTAGTATTTGGTTTGTATACCATTTGACTTTAGCAGCTCATTCATTTTTCTAGGCATTCATTACACACGATATTCTCCTATATCGAAAGGGATTTGGCCCCATATTTCAATTAGCTCCCTTTTATTCCTTGTTGGAAATGGGCTTCTACCTTATTTTTCGGCCAAGGCCACAGATGCTCCATAGGTGGGTGTTCACGAGTCCTAGCTGTTCAGTGCAAAAACCGTTCTTTAAAAATGTTGGACCTATGCTTGGGATCATTGTTTTGTTGATAGATCCTGTTTCTAGACACAATTTTTCCTCAAAATTTTTAAATAATCTATTTTATTCATTGTACATAGACTCAATGAAGACTCGATTACCGACTAAAGATGCAGCCATATAAACTCAGCCCATAATCGAGCCCCCGCCGTGTTTGATGGTGATTGTACAA
Source organism: Rhagoletis zephyria (assembly GCF_001687245.7). Taxonomy (NCBI): domain Eukaryota; kingdom Metazoa; phylum Arthropoda; class Insecta; order Diptera; family Tephritidae; genus Rhagoletis; species Rhagoletis zephyria. Next base: position 472,846 of record NW_016157185.1, read on the forward strand.
ACTTTTCGAGAAACTCTTCATTTTTTGCTCGCAATATTTTTAGAAGCTTTTTTATTCAAAATATTAGAAATTTACTCTCGTCGGTAAATAAGATGTTTTTCTAGAAGCCTGCGCATAGACTCATTTTGATACTTTTTTTCAAATTCCATATGCTTGATTCCCTGTAGAAGTTCAGGACTTGAATTTTATGTTGTTAAATGTTGATTACATTAGTAATTACTATTGAACCCGTATAGCGTCAAAACGCTAACATTGAATTTTAATTTATAAACAGATGCCAACCACGGTTGCCATTTCCAAATTATTTTTAGGACCAAAAAATTGACCAAATGGTAAAGAATTGACCAATTTTTATTACACGGGAAAACTGAGTGGAGTTTATTCCTCTTTATCGAGAAAATATGCCAATTTGGTACACATTGATCGAGCGGTTACCGAGATATACATATGAGGTTATAAGTGGGCGGGGTCACGCCCATTTTCCAACCTTTATTATAAGCCTATTGTTTGCTAATTTGGGATGTGGGCGTGGTTATTATCCGATTTTTTTAATTCTAATCCGTTTGGTATGTTTTGTGAAGACCAACAACTGTGCCAAGTTTGGGAGAAATAGGTGGAGCGGTTCCCAAGATATACACATTTTCCAGAAAGTTTCATTGCGAAGTCTCATTCATTCGAGTTTTGAGTGCTACTCCATACAAGGGGAACCACCATGTAATGTAACCAAGAGTACGGGAGCAGAGAGAGTTGAAATAGTGGACGAGGTGGCCAAGTGTTTAGTGATGCGCACTTCCACTGTACAGGGCCCAGGTTCGATTATACCTTTGCCAAGAAAAGGCTTTTAAAAAGCATTTGCCGTTCGTAGGCATCTGAAACTTTAGGTCACTCTATTTGTGCTTTAACAACAAGACCCACGCCACAATTTGGAAAAGAAACGCGACCATGCACTTAGCAAAATATTTATGTGCGTATTTCATAAATATATGTATCTACATAAATGCGATTACAAACTACATATGTATCCTGCATTTACATGCATACTTATACCAAATAATTTTTCCTTATTCTTGAATCATTTAACTCACAGTTACCTCATCAAACATCTCGTTCACAAATGGGGTTATGAGGCCAAAAACTTGCTCATCGATGAGTCTTGGGATGAATTCACGGCACTGACGTGGCACGAAACGCCCGTCTTCTACGATCCAGCTTTTATCTTCTCAAGTCATCGACCGTATAATGGCGGCGGCAATGCAGGACTTGGTAGCGGTGACGACTTTAATGGATACAAGTACGGTACTCCAGGTGGTAGTAGTGCGAATAGTGGGCGAAATACTGGCAGAGTCGGAGCGGGTGCTTCCAGCAATACGGAAAATACATTCATCATAACAAAATCCCAAACTACAGAAACTCCTACGTAAGTTTGATTAAAATCTCGAAGGTTTTGAGAGGACTGTTGAAGGGATCTGCAGTGGAATTCTGACAATCGCTACGCTAATATTCGTCGCTAAAATTCTCTAAATGAAAAGCAGTAGGTCCTAAAAGTATACAACATGGAAGGGTAACACATGCGACACGTCGTCAGCCAAATCTGGCAGTGTGGCGCGCATGCAACTAGATGTTGCTCGTTGTTAGGGGCGCCTGCTATTATTTTGGAGATTTTTACCGATCAAAATTAGCGATAGTCAATAATGGAACCGGGCTGCTGGTATCCCATTCCCTAATTCTAAATTCGACTATGATTTCCATATAGATATATATATATAAATCTTTGCAGATTTCTGTTTTACACTTCCGCTGGCCAACGGCTCAATAAAAATCAAGTGAGCAGCTTTAATCTAGGCAGCAGCAGCGGAGCGCCCGGCAGCGCGAACAAAGTTTCGTCAAATAGCCCAGCGTTTTGGCTAAAACGCATTTCACGCAACGTTGACGGTGTGGTGGGCGTAGAAGTGGGCGGAAATTTTAGCGCAGCGTTGTCATCATTCGAACTAGAAGGGGCACCAGCCACCGTTAACCGTGCGAAACGCAGGTAGAATCATCTATGCAATAAACAATTTCTTGTTGAGTTTATAACTTTTTATAATAATCTACTTTAGCATTACTTCATCATCTCAAACTAGTTCATCCTCATCGAAACTGTCTCGCGACGTTTCACTCAATATGGATCTCTTGGACATCGTCGGTGCCGACAAAGGCGCCAAAACGCGAACTAAACGACAAAGCCCCGGTAGGGAAACGCTCTGTAAAACCACCTCACAATTTATTACACCTCAAGCGGCCCTCAATAATAAAGGTGGGTTTCCAAACAGTGCGGCAATTTCAACAATTTCATTGTAGCAATAATTTGGTAACATTTTAGGGAACTGGATGTTTGTGGTAAATGAGCCAAGCACAGCGCGTCAAATGGTGAAGGCAGAATTATGCGCGTAAGTTTACTATATAATAAAGCCATAATAAATACTATAAACACAAGGTGACACATATGCATGTGGCAGAGTGAAATGAATGAAATATTGAACGAATGGTTTGTGTATGTACTAAAAGCTTTAAAGCGGAAATGGGAACAGTTTTTAAACTGAAAATATTTGTGTCCAGAAACATTTGCAGGTAAATTCAATTTCATATACATACGTACTATATGCATATGGAGAAGGCAATGCAAAGGTATGTGTGCATGCATATATGTATGTGTATATATGTAAAGATGCTCACCCTGCAGAAAATCAAACTTGTTCAGAACTTGCGGCGATCTAGCTGAAAATGGGACAGTAATTGTGAACTTTAACAATAACATTTTCACACCGCACTTATTGCGGTATGAATTTTTGACTTTTCTCTTCTCTTCACGATAACGCAGAACGGGAATTGAACCCTTGGTCCATTTTGAGAAATCTTTTTTTTTTTTAAGAAAAAATTTCAACTTTCGGTTTTTTACAGTGTATTTTTTTTACACATTAAACGGAAAAAAATAAAGGCAGTAAGTCCAGCTGTTATTGAGGAAAAGAAACAAAGCAGAAAAGGATCCCCACAAAGAGTTGATTACAAAGAAAGATCTTAAGCAGGGATTGCACGATTTGTACATTTGTAAATATTTAGTTATTTTGACAGTTATAGAACGTGGTTATTTGGGATTTTTTTTTTATTGAGCTGAACTCATTCTCGATAAAAATGTCTAGACAACACCACTCTATGGTCGGTCAAACCAGATAATCGTTAATTTATGACATAAAAAATAAAGCTTAACTTACTTAGATCAAACGGAATACCTTCATAGCCAAATGAATCGATACTTTAGAGCCGATATTTTTCAGGTATCGATACTACTTCCAAGTAAAAGTATCGCTACCTGCATGGTATCGTTTCATCCATAACCATGATTCCTTAATAAAAGGTTTGATGATCTGGCAATTGTCTTGTTCAAACAGCTCAGCTCCCTTAGCATATATGTATGTTGTAAATATTGTTGCTCTTTCCAAATTTTCCCAAAAAATAGTAGTTTACGGGTAAAATAGTATTCGTTTCTGTACAATATATTTATTTATACAATATGTCTATAAAAAACACTTAACCCTTTCGACCCGTATGATACATATGTGTACCACTTAAAGTTTAAACATCCTTAAGAGATAAACAATTAATGTGCATGGGTTGAGAAATGTACCTTATCGTCTGTAAGCTTTCCTGAATGCATTCTGTAAGGTTCCGTTAAATTTTTGTTGATTTTTATGTTCACAACACTGTGAAGTTGTGACTTGCGTCGTAGCCAAAATGAAGTGCGTGCAGGATATAAAAAAATATTGTTTTTATGCTAATTTTAGTAAATGGTTTCTAAATGTACACTTCGTCGGGTATGGTGGTACACATATGTACCAGTAGTCCGTTGAGTAGTAAATAATGTGATTCCCCGTTTGGATAGAAAACTGTTAGTTTTTCCAGAAAATGGAACCTGAATATACATATTCGATAAATTCTGAAAGAAGAAGCTGATAGTGCTAGCGACTTAGAAGACTTTTCTGGAGGAAGCTCTGAAGAATTTGTACCAACTGGTGTCTCTAGTTCCAGCGATAACAAAGATTTAGCACATGACATAGTGAATGGTAGCTGCCGAGGGAGTACTGGTCTGTAATTAACCAGCTAGCAATGACTTTATTCCCAAAAACCTGTCGCGTCGATTATCAATGCCATTTGGAGTACTCCTGACGAGAATTTCCGACATAAACAAACTCTTTATAATCCTCATAACTGCATAATAGCAGACCACATACCTCGCTATTCGTCTGTTAATGACTATTTCCACGATTACTTATATATATGTATATATATATAGCCCAATGTTCAAACGAGCGTATTTAAATTTACTTAAGTTCGCTGTAAGGCATTCTTTGTTCGCTTCTCTGGAATCTGTTAAGCCATGCATTCTGCATTCGCTTCTTTATAAGGCGTTATCAATTCGTTTTTCTTCAATCCGTATTGTAAGGTGTTCTCCCTTAGCTCGAAGGTAATGCTGCCGGTAAGGCCTTACGGCCAATGACATGCCCATGTTAAAATAATGCCTTCTTGAAGCGAAAATGTTAATTCAATTCCATTTTAATTTCTGTGGTAATCCCTTTTTTTTTGCTGGGATTGCAAGCAGTCTTCTTATTTTACTCGTTCGCCCTTTACTGCTCATTTAAAAATGTATTAATATTTTTTGTTTGACTCTTTACTTTCTTTTCTCATTCGCTTTTACAGCTCAAACACCTGCTCGAATCTGTGCCAATTGCCCAATGGTTATAACTCCAGATGCGAACAGAAATACGTGCAGAAGCGGCTGATTGCACTGCAGGCCAACGGTCAGAATCTATACACAGACTCATTTTGGTTTCCGAGCTGTTGCGTTTGCACGATAGCTGCAAATTGAGCGAAGTGTGTGCGATGGATGCAGCGGGTGGTTAGCGGTTGACTGGCGGCGGAACGGTAAAAAGCAATGTATTTAGAGCGTAAATTTATTTGCATTCATTTAACTCATTGTTATCGAGACTTTAAAGTAATTTATATTGAATTTATAAGCAAAACTAGATGTATGAAAAATCCACACTACATATGTATGTAGCATAAAATGTTTTTTATTAAAAAAATTTGCAAAATCTTATCGCAAAGCGAAGTAATGGTTTTTATATGGGGGAAAATGGACAAGACCGTAAATTATAAAATTATTAAAAACCAACGTTCTTGGTTGACGCTTTTCAGGAAATGTACAAATATACTTGTAAAAATTTACGTTCTACTTCTATACTTTCCAGCAAGTCTTAACCAAGGAATGAAACCGATTCAAAATAACGTTCCGGTTTGGGTTTCGGTTTTGCCAAGTGTTTCGGTTTTGGTTTCGTTCTTCAAAATTTATTTCGGTTTTGGTTTCGGTTTCGTTCCGGTTTCGGTTTTTCACAGAAATTTTGTTGATATTATTTAAATCACAATGTCTTAAAGGTTGAGGAAAGAAAATTGAAAATTACAGTTCACTGATAATATCAACACTAGGTTCTTTCCCTAACAATCCGGACCGGATTTGGTAATTAGAGAATAAGAGAAACATTTTTTTTTTTCAAAAATGGAACAAAGTCCAGAAGTACGGGAACGCAAAAACCACACTTCGTGCCCACAAGTCGAGAAACAGCTGATTCACGTTGTTCTTGTTTTTTCACTTATACCATGTTCTGACCGACATCGGAAACATGTTTTCGTTGCTAAAACTGGTTTTCGACCTAAAACTTGTGTTTTCATCCATGTAAAATCTGTCAAACGAAAACCAGTTTTCGCTGAAAACTACACAGCAACAACGTCATCAACAGATTCACTTAAATGTTTCCTTTTTGCTGTAAAACTAAAGGTGTATGAAAACTAAAATATAATTGTTATTTTCGTCATATATTTACTACATAATAATGAAACCCCTTCATTTCTGTGTCCTTTACAACTATACACGTGAAAATGAAAATCGAAATGACTTCTTCCAAATAACCGATGCCAGATCGGAGTTTTTATTTATTAGGCACCATTTTAGTAGCTTTTTGCGAAAAGTTACCTTGACATACTTATTTACTACTTAACAAGAATTTTAGCAAAATATTGCTGATTTTGGTTAAATAAATCATTTATTTCAAAGAAATTTTGATTTATTATTTTTGTAAATTTCTGGAAACCGATTGAAACCTGTGATTGAAATGGTTTCGGTATCGTTCCTTTTCAGGTTAAGATAACGGTTACGGTTTCGGTTTCGGTTTCGAAAAACGAAACGGTTTTAAACGGTTACGGTTTCGGTTTGGGTTTCGGTTTCATTCCTTGGTCTTAACTGCAGTTTATGCCTATTGGAAAAAGCAGATTACAACTCGAAGGGAGTAATTGCATATTAAGTTCAAGCAGACGGAAGGAAGAAAGCAGAAATTCATCGGCCCTATCGCGAATCTCACATGAAAAAATATTCCCAAAAATTATAAAGCAAAACAATGCAATATTTGGATAATGTTATACTGCGGTATTCAAACTGTTTGTATATGCAGAGTTGCGACACATTCCAACCGTATAAGTACATTTCATATTTGAAATATTCAATATACCAATAAACAATTTTTCTGAATTTTCCATTTTTAAAACACCAATGGTAACCAATAACAAACAAGGCATCAACTTCGTTTCTGATGCGCTTCGGATCAGTGTTGCCGCGATCATTTTTAGTGGTAGCCAAATTCCTAAAGGGCTGAAAAAGAGCTAAAAAACTCTCCTTGTGGCTAAAAATGGTAGCTACAATTTTTTTCTTACATATAAATATAAAAGTATACACGAAAACATTTTCAATAAGTAATTGTATAGAAAAACAATGAACTCTGGACAAAAGCTAATATTTTATCCAACCAAAAACCTTTTCGTATAAAAGGGCAAATATGCGACACCAGCTTGCTGGCTCCATCAAGCATATGGGCAAATCTAAAAAATAGGTACACCTAAAAAAAAATCTTTAATTTTTAAATTTGTGAGCACACCTATGTTTTATATATCATTTTATTCGTATTCTCTTAATAAATCGATTAATATAAGTGTAGTTCATGTTAATCAAGTGCTTCAAAAGTTAGACGAGGAATAAACATGAAATAGAAAACTAAAGAATAAGCTGGGTTCAAATTACGTTGTTGAAGTTGTAAATTTTGAGCAGAGATTTTGAAAGTTGAACTCACTTAATTGGGACGTTCTAAATTCAATAGCATCCCCCGTTTTACCAGATTGGCTCCGGTTTTCGAGATAACGGTATTTGAAAATTTGATCAAATTTTAACTATTTTATAAATAACTGCCTCAGTTTTAAAGTTATTTTACTAAAATTTTGCACATATCAGTTTTTTAATATTACCTTAATTATTCCTTAAAATTATCGAAATGGGTGCACTTTAACGTATACCTCCAATACAACTGATTAATCAGATATGCGTTTTTGCGCTATAACTCTAACTTCATATCTGAATAATGAATTGTATGCGTGCTATATGTTAAATTGAACCTATACTAAATTTTAACCTGTTTAATTGGAGGAGTTATAACGCAAAACAACGTCTCATATCAATCAGTTGTATGGGAGCTATATGTTTTAGTGAACCGATTTCGATGATTTTATGGAATAGTTAAGGTAATATTAAAAAAAACGGTTATGTGCAAATTTTTAGTAAAATATCTTCAAAACCCAGGGACTTTTTTATAAAATAGTTAAAATTTAAGGAAAGTTTCAAGTACCGCTATCTCGAAAAGTGGAGCCAATAGGGTAAAACTTAGGACGCCATTGATTTCAGAAGGCTCCAATTAAGTAAGAGCAAATATCAGAACATTTGTCCAAAAAAAGTTGCTTTGATACCACTCTCGAAATATTCTGACTAAAAGAAGTAGCATCATTAAGAGTAGTAAATCAGGGTTTTTACACACTTGTAGAGATAAATTTTTTGAAGCATTTTACAGGTATATGTAATGTTAAAAGGACTAGTAGTTACAAAAAGATTTAGATCATTTTGACGTAGTTTCCTAATGTGCCTTCAATTAAGATGTTTTTGGAATAGACATTACGCTCATGATCGCAGAATATTTTATCTTTAAAAGTTGGTTTATTCTGAAAGCACAGCTCTTGCTCAGGAATGAAATTATTCGTAATTGTTTGTAGTATACAATACATACTTAAAAAGTTCTTAAACTTAAATGCTTCAAAAGCTATTCGCGATAAATCGAAAATTTTGAAAATTGTGAAATCTGGAATTACAGACTTTGAGTTACTTGCCATTTCGTTATTTTTTAATGCACACTTTTCTTACCTAATACATATGAAGTCTACACATAAGTGCTAAATGCCCATTAAATTTCAATTTAGGATATGGTAGGCTTTAAAAGTTATGACATAATTAATTTGCCCCTCTTAAATGTTACATAAAAAATTCACTTGTTTTCATTATTATTATTTTTTTAAACACCTATAATTCAAAAGTTATGCGGCAAATTGATCCAAATTTTTTTGAGGCTTCAAGTATACGTCAATAAATTATATCCAAAAGCAACCAGCTTGATATAGTTTCCAACAGTGAAAATAAAGCTAAAAAACACCAAGGTTACCTGTTTTTTAGATTTGCCCATATAATCATAATTTGCCACTTAATATTATTACTGTAAACGAGTAATTCTTGTATTTATATATTATGGTGATCCAAAACAACTAACCTAGCGAATTTATAGCCTTAAGATTACCTATTTACTGAGAAGGAAATTCTCTCATTTGGAAAAATGTTTATTTCAATTTTAGGATGTGTCGGTGGGCATTTGAAATCTTCTATGTAAACAACATGTAAAAAAATTTGTTTTCATTAAAAATGTTATAACTTTTGAACCGTTAAAAGAAGTTATAAAAGGGATAAAAGGTTTTTTAGGCATATTTTTGTAGGGCATTAAATTCTCTAAAATATTACCCTAAAGTGGGTTGTCTTAAAGACGATTAAGAGCATTAAATGTGTTAATGAAATTGCTGAACGAGGATACAAAATTATAATAAAACTTTGACGAAAGACGATGAACAAAAGCAATTTCTTTTGCAAGTTATAAAATAACAATTAAATAATTTATAAATAAATAGTCAAAACTTGTTAATATGGTGTGGCCTTACAATTATACAATGCAGTGTACTATTAACTTGTTGGACTTTTGTTTAGAGAAACTTTGAATTTTTAACTTATTCGATATTTATGTGTTAAAATAAATATAAAAAAAATGTGTGTTTTAAATATCGAGAATTTGTCCTCCTGGAATGTTAAAAACTTCTGGGCACCTTAGTCTAAAGTAAAGCATTTTATTATCCGTTTTAAATTGGTTTGCAGCCAAGAAACATACATACGTCATAAACCGATAACAGAAATGCTTAACTTTAGACAAAGCTTTATTTTTAGTCCAACCTTCAAAAATACAAAGTGAGCTTTAAAGTTAAAGGTTGCTTCAGAAAACGGACCTTAGTAGTTCTACCGCATTTCTAGCATTTTTTATGCATACATATAGCCATCACGCTACTACCGCATACCGCCCATCATAGTTCAAGAATATTTATTTATTTTTTTACTTGTATGTACCTCACAATTTCTTCAGTCGCTTTTCAAGATTTTTCTCTTCGTTTCATCCCTTTGTGTCGCATTTCCTGCAGCAAAGAAAAAATCACAGCAATACGTCAGCAGCCAAACGACCAGCCGCTTCTTTGCAATATGACAACTTCGCAACAAATTATGGCTTGGTCAGGTGTAGTGTTGTTAATGATTTTTTTTTCGTTGGAAAGAGCAGTTGTTGTTGTTGGTAGCAAAAGCTGCTTGTTACGGTAACTGACTATAACGAGATGAAAATCTAAAAAAAACAGTAAATGGAAAATAAAATTACAGCAAAATATGTATTTCATTAAAAAAATAAGAAAATGAATTAAAATACTTTGCACATCAAATATGAGTTTCGAATGAAACTAAGAAGGATAGCAAGTACATAGGTACTATTGTAGCTCTCCAGTGAAAGAAACACAAGTAATGTCCACTTGAGAAAACATCCTTAGGGAAATAGCGTTGGCTGAAGCCAATCACACAAACTATTAAACTGAATCTTTGTGTACGTTCTTGTTTTGTTGATGGATCTGCTACCAACTGGCAAACCTGTAATTTCATTCCATTCAATCTCAACATATTTCTCTTAACTTAATGTTTTCTTTACCGTTAAAATTTTCTTAGGTTATTGTAATTATTTCCTCTGTTTGTTAAGTGTTCTGAATCGTTAGAATTATTCAAAATATATGTACATATGTACATATTGAGCTAATGATGGAATCTACATATATATTAATACGCTAACATAAATTTTGTCTCCGTTCGTTTGGCGATTCTACCGAACCGATTTTAAAACCAAGAACACCGTTGGAAAGGCATTTTTCCGTAGATGAGCAGAGTTTTTATGGTTTTACAATTGATTGAAAATTACCGTCAAAGCCGTCGTTTAAACATTTTCGAATTGTGTATAGATGTTGCTGCAACATGTTCAATTTGACATGTTTCGCCTGTTGTTTCACTACACATTTGAAATTAAGCTTTGAAATAAAGATAAATATGAAGATGAAGAAATGAATGAATGAAGATGAAGTCAAAAAAAGAAGGCAAAAGTGAAGATAAAGACGAAAATGGAGACAATGACAGATACATAAGAAGTAGGGTAACTGAAAGAGTAAGAACATTTCTTGAATTTATGAAGTGAAACTGCTTTAGCGGCAATTGGTTGGTTCGGAGTAAATTGTCAAATTCAAGGAGAATAATGCACATGGAAATGGTTCTCAGCGGTTTAGCGGTTTGAGAATAAAAACAAAAACAAAGATGCCTAGAGGTACAGCTGGTTGAGCTGTGACTCCTTTGAAGACGGCAAGCGATATGTACATTTAAATATGCAAATGTCCTTACTATCTCAAATAATTCACTCGATGAATCCACAAGATTGGCCCCGAATTCAACTAGAAACTCCGTGCCGCCAGCTTTCTCAGAAAACTTGCTGCAATTTAAAATTGTATATGGATTTTTATATGTACGTATTCAGCTCATACACATTTAAATATGCAAATATACTTATGTTACTTCATCATATATCTTCATCATATTTACTCTCTTTTTTGTTCTCTTAATAGTCGGAGAACCGAATGACTATTTCCTAGAGCTGGAAAACTATCGATGGCAGTATCGATAGTATCGATGGTTTTTGACTATTTACAAACACTCATAATAAAATAAATATAAAAAAAACGAGAAAGTTTTACTTGATTTCACGCAAACCAAAACCAAACTGAATGGCAAATAATAAAGCCAACGAAAATAAAATTTCCAAATCAATGTCGCACTTCAATCCGGGGCTATATTTTCTATTTGTACTCGCACTTTGCACTGCTATATGCTCGGCTTACATTAATGGTGAAAATCCTTTGGCATACAAAAGATAATATTGAAGTATCCCTGCAGTGAAACCCCAAACCAGTTAGAAAAAATACTAGTTCACAAACTAGTATGTGCCTACCAGTTCGACATTTTCGAAAAACTTAAGCGTTCAACGACATCTGCCTTTGAATTGCCAAAGCCTAAAATAAAACGCCATTAATTGCTTTTCTTACAAATGTCGGCTGTGGCGTCACGTGCAGACTACTGGTTCTGGTTCTGGGATCGCAGGTTCGAGGCCGCTTGGAAGTGGTTAAGATTTTTAAAGTTGAATCAATGTAAGTAGGAATAATTATTTCAATTTAAATATAAATAACAAACTTAAAAACCAAGTTGCATTACAAAAAAAAAAGAAAGAAATATAAAAAAAAATATATTCTTTAAATTAAATTTAAGAATAACAAAAAAAAACATAAAAACAAAAAATATAAATAAAAGAAATATTATAAACAAAAAAAAAATAAATTAAAAAATTTTCCCTGCGCCAGGGCTTCAACCTGGTACCTCAGTCATACCACGCGAGTGCTTTGCTTTGTCGGCCATTGCGACTGTTGGAGCGCCGCGAGCAAAAAGGCATACTAATGCTTTTCATGGGGGATGAATTGGCAGACTACCTCATCAACTGGTATGGTGCTACTAGTATTTCTACTAGTAGATGCTGATGCATAGCCTGACAATTGACATCTCGTAGGACATCGCAATGTTAAAAATACCGGTCGCTAACATTGAAAAACGATAGAACGTGAACTAGTTGAGCTGAAACGCAAACTGGTGGAATTCTAGTTCACAACTAGTAGCTTTCCCTGCAGGGATGTAACTAATAGAGTTCAAAAGTTTCAATTCAAACAGCAATGTGGTAAATGCTAGAATTTACAATTTATTTTACCTACTCAAATGGGGTTTCGCTTTAATAAATCCCGCAAGCGCAGTTCTTCCACTTTGGTTCATTTTCCAAACGAATGGAATTCGAAAAGATTTGATTTTCATTTTTAAATCGATTTAAGTGCATAAATTTATACAAATATTTTTCATTTATGTATTTTTTGTTTTAAATTTACAGCCGCTCTCACCTAAATAAGACATGTAACAATTTATGTACAATAACATAAATAAATGCATGCGCTCTTATCATTACATAGCTTCATGAGTAATACAAATAACAATGAATAAATATTTAAGTACATAAATATGAACATATGTATTCTTATTCATATATACATATGTACTAAATATTTAGTATATATAAATATGAACTATCAAGTAGAAATGCTTTGCACGAAATTTTTCAATTCGCTCACTTGACATTTTGTTTATTATTAAATACATTCACTTTAAACAACAACACATACAACAACAGCAACGACAAAATTATTAGATGAAAAATTACGCTGTCGCCATCGAAGATTGGAGGTGTTGTTCCTAATATTCTTACTATGTATTTATGTATTTATTTACTTTTTTTCAGTTTTTCCGTTCGCCGGTTGAGAGGAGGTTTCCATTTCACTTTGCCAATTTTAGTGGATGAAAAACTCAAGTGAAGTCAAAAGGAGGCAAGCCCCAACAACTAACAGCAACAACAGCAAAATAAATATGGGGAGCCGTCCTCTTAGAAGTTCTAATGTCATCGCTTTTGAGTTTGGCGCGTAAATTTGTTTTGTTGTGCTTACAAGTTATTTGCCTTGAGAAAAAAGTAGAAAACCAATTGTTTAGCAGCGCATTTCTCGCTGAGGAAATTGAAAAAATAATTCATTTTTGATTGCAAACGAATTTTATAGCTGTTGTTGTATTGGTTTCGAGACAGCAGTAAAAGCGTGCTAACAGAAGTGGCAAAGCAAATGCTAAGTTAAAGGCTTTCGGGTGAGAGAAAATATTGCTATAAGGGGGCGCAAAAAAAAACATTGCACATAAACAATTTTACAATAAATGCAACTCTGGCTGTCGGGAGATCCAACACCTCTTTTTTTTTATTGGCGCTATAACCGCCTAAGCAATTTTGGCCGAGTCCAACAAAACACGCCAGTCGTTTCTCTTCTGTGCCAGCGGATGCCAATTGCAAATGCCAACTGAAGCCAAGTCCAGGGTTGCCACTTTGGTAAATTGATACCAAAATTGATAGGAAAAATTTGGGTTGGTAAAAAGGTAAAGTTTTACCCATTTTGGTAGATTTTTGTTGAATTAACAAACAAAATATTTCGCTCCCGCTTTATTTTGCGTAGTTATCTTTATATTCTGTCTTATCCTGGGTTTCGCCCGAAAAAAAATTCACCCGAAAATTCTTCATCCACCCGTAGTTAATACTTGGAAACCAAAGGGGAGAAAGTGAACCGGTTCGGGGAAAATTAAACTTATAAGAAGACTGATAATAAATTTCTTTAAAAAAGTGTAGTCTACTTTATTGCATTTACTTTCGAATACTTTAATGCACACTTTTTATATACATACACACGTATAAATGTATATCGATATTTAGACGAAATTTTTTTGAATCCTTCTAAGTTGTGGTATATAGCTTGAGTCGTTGATTTTTATGGGTTTGGCTAAAGCGCAAACAATATTCTTATATAAAAAAATGCCAACAAATTTTTACTTGGAAAACATTGTGAATATTAAAAAAATCACTGGGTGTTTTTTGAATCACTGTATTTGTCTATAATAATCCAGTTGAAATTTTTTCTAGTGATGAAGTTTCGCTGTTTCGTATAGTTTCATCACTTTCACTTTCGTTAAAAGAAACCGAGAAGATTACATTAATATTAATTAGTTAAATAAAACGTTCCTTGAAAAAATAACAAATTCGAGTTTTTACTAAAATAAAGATAACAAGTTATTGGTAGATATTTTCCAGATTTGGTGCATTTTTTTCTAGTGGATGGTGAGTATTTTTTTTCGTCAGTAGCAACCTTGGCCAAGTCCTTCTCCACCTGGTCTTTCCAACGCCGAGGAAGCCTTTCTCTTCTTCTGTTACCAGCATCGCGACCAGTGTTGAATATTTTCTGAGTTGGAGCGTTTCTGTCCATTCGTATGACCGGTGTTGCCAGAAAGTTTTGGACGCAATACAAAGCATTAGATTTAATTGACAATAGTCAAACTACATAACATAGACGTAAAATTTTCTACAGAGAAAGTACAAATTTGAGATCGATTTTAAGCGGTCGTTATTCATATATCCACGAATTTACGTAGTTTCGTGTATTTGCTTGCTTTATTTGCTGTTGCAAAGACTTATGTACGTATAAATTGTTGCAACGAAATTCGGCGAACATTCGTGGAATCAACGACGCTTACATTTTCTTCGAATCGCTTCGCATCCACGGCATGCCGAACGCCCCCTACGACTTACGAAATTCAAAAACGTCAGATTCTAGCGAAGAGGATTTGTTTCACGACAGCGTAATGAGCGACGAGGTAAAAGACCAACTGCAGACGGTGCAAAATAGCATGGAAGTTTTGCAAAATGCAATGATTCCAGTTAGTTCACGTGCAAGTTGGCAACGTTGCATACGTTCTAGCTTCAACAAACAAAATCCGCAGCTATGGTTTGCTCAACTGGAGCGACCATTTCGAGATATCACGTCAGATATCGATAAATTCGACTGAGTTACGATACATCTGGAGCACGATATTTTGTTAACCGTCGAAGATCTTATAACACAGCCGCCCGCAGATAATCGCTACAATATTCTCAAAGGCAGGCTCCTGGCAAAATATTCTGAATCGGCGGAAAGTAAGTTGCGTCGCCTGCTGCAAGGTGGAGGCACTGCTGGATTGAAGCCATCTGAGATTTTATCGCACATGAAACGACTCGCACCTGACCCGGGGAGTGGCGCAATCATACGAACATTGTTTTTGGGACAAATGCCTAGTTCGGTTCGACCTCTGTTGACTGTGTCGAAAGAGTATAACCTCGAGCAGCTAGCGCAAATCGCTGACAAAATGTTGGAAGCGGTTAATTCGACCTCCATCAACATGATAGCTACACACGGGGCTGAGTCGTATGCTCAAGCTCCCACAGTTAATGCGGTAGCTAACGAGAATATACCCCCATTAACAGAAATAGCTAGCACTCTCAAAGCACTTGCCGTTGCTGTTAAACAACTTCAAGGTGATGTCAAAATTTTAAAACGAAATCCATCTGAACGATCATCATCCAAGGGTCGCTCTCCTAGCCGTAATACACCAAGCACTAGTAACCAAGCCGAAGCTGCTCATGTATGTTTTTTTCATTCAAAATTTTGGCGACAAAGCACGCAAATGTCGACCGAATTTACCTAACCAGCCCCACTTAAATCCACATTTCAAACTTCGTACAAATATTATGAAAACTCAACAAACTTTAACATTTGCACTCGAAATTTTAAACTTTTTATTCAGGTTATGGTTAAGGTTATGGTTATGCAGGTTGCAGCTCATTAAATTTTAATAGGTTAAAGTGCGAATTTCACGACACTAAAAAATCGCGTTGGTTTTTAATAATATTTTTGGCTGACGGAGTTGTGCATTTTCTTCCATATAAAATATGATCGACAATTTCGTTTGTGCGTTTCTAAAAATTTGAAATAAAAAGTTTACGATTTTTGGGTGCTAATGTTTAAGTTTGTTGAGTTTTCATAATTTTTGTACAAAGTTTGAAATCTGGATTTATGTGGCGCTGATTAGGTAAAGTGCTAAACTTTTATAAAAAAAAATATAAACAATAAATAAACAAAGAAAAAATAGCAGAAACTAGTGAAAATGTCGCTTGACTTAATCAGAAGACCACAAGTCTATGCCCATTAGACACAAGCAAAACACCAAAGCTGAAAGTTCTTAAAATTTCTTAGCGCTGTGCACTGGTCGATTATTTCCAGAGCTAATAAACATTCAGTGTTAAATAAGACGAATTAAAAATACTACTTTTTAACACATTTCACAACCTTTATTAAAATTGAAAATAAAGATGAAATAAGATAGAAAATATCATATATTAACGGCCCAATTCTGTGTTTTCTTGATAAATTTTTTGTAAAGAAATTTTATCAAGATTTTTATCAAGTAAAAGCTTCCCTCGTATTCTGTGTCAATATTTATAAAACAAAAAGCTCTACGATTTCCACATAAGTGGAACTGATTTCCACATGTGTGGAACTGATTTCATTGTCACGTATGAAAAATATGGATTTAAAAGCAACAAAGCTTTTGACTGTCGTAGCCGAGTAGCTAGAGATGTCGACTATAATTCCGTGTGTCGCAGGTTCAAATGCCGGCACATGGAGTATTTAATTGTTAGAAACAAATTTATTAATATACAAAATGTATACATTTCACATGAAATTTCAATTTGTCAATAGCATTTTCAATCTTGATAATTTATCAAGAAAAAAGCTTTTGGTTTCTGTGCTAGAATACCAATTCTTGATAAATAATAAAAAAATGACAAATTATAAAGATTTTCAATTTATCAAGTGCACAGAATTGGGCTGTTAATAAATTTAAAAAGGAGAATTTTGAAAAATTAGGGCGCAAGGGACCAACGAAAACTTATGGGCCAGTTTTGGTCCAAATGGACCAAATGTGGCAACCGTGCTTGTACTTTATTACAAGGAATGAAACCGAAACCCAAACCGAAACCGTAACCGTTTAAAACCGTTTCGTTTTTCAAAACCGAAACCGAAACCGTAACCGTTATCTTGACCTGAAAAGGAACGATACCGAAACCATTTCAATCACAGGTTTCAATCGGTTTCCAGAAATTTACAAAAATAATAAATAAAAATTTCTTTGAAATAAATGATTTATTTAACCAAAATCAGCAACATTTTGCTAAAATTCTTGTTAAGTAGTAAATAAGTATGGCAAGGTAACTTTTCGCAAAAATCTGCTGATGACTTTGTTGTTGTGAATCGATAATCGATTAATTATATTTAAGTAGTTTCTTTCCCGTACGCAATGCGAGATCCCGCGTGTGCCCAAAATAGCCCAGAAATCATGCCTGTACTCAACAAAATGGGTAATAGAGAGCGAAAATTCGAGCGTATTCGATCGTAAGTGTATTCTTCTTCCTGCCCGAA